>NC_137866.1:14787585-14805085 GCF_963924005.1 Protomyctophum bolini
AGTGAAGTGACTTTCCTGTTGTTTCAGCCTTAATGACACTGGGAGGCCACAGGGCTGATGTTTCAGCCTTAATGACACTGGAGGCCACAGGGCTGTTGTTTCAGCCTTAATGACACTGGGAGGCCACAGGGCTGATGTTTCAGCCTTAATGACACTGGCAGGCCACAGGGCTGATGTTTCAGCCTAATGACACTGGAGGCCACAGGGCTGATGTTTCAGCCTTAATGACACTGGCAGGCCACAGGGCTGATGTTTCAGCCTTAATGACACTGGAGGCCACAGGGCTGATGTTTCAGCCTTAATGACACTGGGAGGCCACAGGGCTGTTGTTTCAGCCTTAATGACACTGGCAGGCCACAGGGCTGATGTTTCAGAGGCCACTGGGCTGATGTTTCGGAGGCCACCGGGCTGATGGCGACAGCGATGGGAAAAAGCTGTGGTGGAATAATATCGATACTGCAACATAGAACATACTCTGTTACAAGTATAAATCCGGAATTCAAAAACCACTACTGCACTCTTCTTCTTTTCGGCTTTTCCTTCAGGGTCGCCACAGTGAATCATCTGCCTCCATCTCACCCTGTCCTCTGCATCCTCTTCTCTCACAACTACTCTCTGAACTAAGTTCACAACTTCACATCCTCTTTCACTACATCCATAAATCTTCTCTTTGGTCTTCCTGTAGGCCTCCTGCCTGGCAGTTCCAACCTCAACATCCTTCTACAGATATTCACTATCCCTCCTCTGTAGGTGTCCAAACCATCTCAGTCTGGCCTCTCTGGCTTTATCTCCAAAACATCTGACATGCACTGTCCCTCTCATGTACTCGTTCCTGATCCTATCCCTTCTTGTCACTGTCTCCCAGAGAAAACCTCAACATTGCAGTCTCTGCATGCTACCTCCAGCTCTGCTTCCTGTCTCTAAACCATACAACATAGCTGGTCTCGCCACCGTCTCTAAACCACCACTGTCTCTAAACCATACAACATATCTGGTCTCGCCACCGTCTCTAAACCACCACTGTCTCTAAACCATACAACATATCTGGTCTCACCACCGCCTTGTACACCTTCCCATTCATTCTTGCTGATGCTTTCCTATCACAACCACCACTGCACTGAGTCCTGGAAAACATACACACAGAGAATGAGGATGAGACCATAACATAATAGACAGCACAACATTGCAGGGCTTTAATTGTGGCCCATTTTTATAAACACATGACATATGACTCAATTCAGGTTAAAACTTACACCTTGTGCAAGCTGTTCTCGTTAACAGGGTAACCTGTTACGAAGACCACCTGATTAAGACTATAATCGTGTGTTAAACATTAATTTAAAATGTGATAATGGGCTATACCATCCACAAAGCTTGTGCTTGCTTGGTTTTCTCCCTGTTTACACTGATCTGCATATAGGTGTTGGGGTGTTTGTGTGCGTGCATGTTGTGTGTGTACATGTGTCTGTCTGTATGTGAGTGTGTGTGTGCTCACGCAAGTGCATGCACCGGCTTGCACCACACCGGTGGTGGCTTCATTCTGTGATTGCGTTTTCCTATTCGGTGAATAGACGGTAATTATCCCTAAAAATACTTCCATCCACACACTGTAGGGCGGTGAAGATACTTCTCTTGCCGCTGTTTGGTTTCATTATAAACTGTTGTTTGTGTGTTTTTCGGCTATGGTGGATGCATATTTTGGCTGGCAGCTACTGTAGTTTGATAGGAATGTTCCTTATCTGTCTTTTCCAGAGAGCCTTTGCTCCTATGTGAAATTGGCATGGTAATCTGTTAAGGATTCCCCCCCCCGCTCCCCCCCTCTCTCTCTTGTTTGTACCCACAATGCTCATGTAAATTGGGGGGGGGCACAGAGCAGTACCCCCTGCTGCCCTCCCTCTCTCTCTCTCTCTCTCTCTCTGCACTCTGCAGCCAATTAAATCCCTGGGATTGGCTGGTGGGGAGAGACCACCAGCCAATCACAGATCCCTGACCGACGTTTCTGAAAATGGAGTCTGAGGCAGGATTTTTTTTTAGCTCCTCTCTCTAGTGCTGAGGAAACAGCCGTGTAGGTGTTGTTGGGTGGTACCCCAAAATGACTGAGGTATATGATATTTATTTACCCCAAGGGTTCAAAACATGTTAATCCCTATCCAAGCGGATCAGATTTAAAGGTATAGTTCAAAACCATGAAAACAGGATTGGGATCATACTGTGATATCCGATTGGATCAGCAATCCAAGCTTTGATCTATAGATCAAATCTTCGAAATGAACAGTTTGATCAATTCTTCCCACTGGAGTGGTGGACCAGAGCAAAAATGTACCATAGATTTTAGACAATGTTTCCCCACATGCAATTTAGTATTGTTGGTGTGACAGTTTTCCTGGAACACGGTTCAGGGGTCCAAGGTTGTAGCCTGCATGGCTTTGGCCATACTGATACGCATGGATTCACTTATGCTCCCTCCCCGGTGTCACTCTGGACTTCGTCCCATAGGCAGCTTGAAAAGTGGCCGCAAGTAGTTGCCGTGACAGACAAACTCATCTAGCCAATCGGCGTAACAAACAGCTGACGTCGTTACAGTGCTAGTGCTTGAAAGATACCACGCTAAGAACACCAAGGTCTGTTTAGTTTCTACTTTCTACATGAGTGAGCTATGTCGTAAATATGTCTGAGTCTATCTATATCTGAAATAACTGCACTTAGAGCTGTTATCATTTCTGTGGAAACTTTTAAACTTGTTGCGTCGAGGGCAGCCATTGTTGTTTTGAAAGTAGCACAGCATGTATGTTACATCAACACATGGACCAATGTTGTACGGATGATATAAATTAAGGCTCTGTTCCAATTCCCTTCTGGTCAAACAGAGTCCGTGTTAATGATACTAATGAAGGCTCTGTTTCATTCTCGTCAAACGGAGTCAGGGTGCTGCTATTGTGCACATTGGTTCACTGGAAACACTACTACACCAGTGGGTCTCAAAGTGTCCTTGAGTGGGTTCCAAATGGGCCTGTACGGGTGTGTACCTCTGAGAGTGTACAAATGGGACCAAATTGGTCCCAACCCACCCATGCACCCTCTAGGCAATTTTCATATAGGATTCATTTTAGTAATGGCCTTGCCTGTCAAATAAATGGTGAATGGTGCATTTATATAGAGCTTTTATTCAAAGCGCTTTACATAGATTGTGCATTACATTCCCCCCCGCAAGCAGTGAAGTTCATACCTCCCTCCCGGCTGGAGACAGGCATTGTTCAAGCTAATGAATCATTTGCATTCCAACTACTTCCACATGTAGGCAAACTTACATTACAAATGTACTCAAATCAACATGTAGATTAAATGTTGTTTTATAGGTTATATTTGTTATATGCTGTTTGCAGAAATAACAATGTCTGGTGGTAATGATAAAAAATAAATCAAGTATCCTGATGGTTCGGAAATTCGGAGGGCACGCTAAAACCGGCATTATAGCCTGCTGCTGTGGATTGTTCCACAGCCTATTCTGGCATATAAATATCGCCAGCTCTTTGTCAGTCAAAAGATAACGGTTCTGTCCGTCCTTCTTTGACTTGACCTATCCTATGGTATATAAAGCTGCTGCGGCTGAAATGTGGACCTCTGGAGCTGGCAGAATCTATCAAATATATATTAATTACATCGATGCGCCCGGCCCTTTACCCATACACATGTAGCCTATAATGTTTCCCCCTCTATATAAAAATGACAATATATAGCTCTAATGTCGTATTTCGTCTGACTGAGCAATTGTGCCTGGCTCTGCTACAATAACGTGTGGTATTTTATTGGCTCAATACAAAGTCGGACAGTGTTTTATCCGCTCCCAAACCTGTGTTGGATGCACCCGACCCCTTGTTACCTCCTGACCGAGCTAAAGCACCCCAACGGCCAGTATTGTATTTGTTATTTGGTCTAAAATGATTTATATATATAATCCGTTAATCACACAGTCAAAGACCAAATAATTTGCAGGCAGTTGGCGTTAATTACCTCGTGCTGCGCAAGGGTATTCAATATAGCGCTCACACGTCACTATAATTATATTTTGGTAAACTGAAATGAAAAATAAAAAACAAGTCGAGTTGTCCTGTCGAGTTGAAACGCTGCCTTGAATTAGCTGGAATGTGACATTTAGAAGACAATGGCAAGTCATCAACCTCCGCTGCGGGTGGGAGAGGTGTGAAGAGCATTAGAAGAGATGCAGGGAGAGAGTGGCCAATGGAATTGCACGAAAACCACGGTCATCCTGACCATTAGCCGTCAGAGTAGTAAGTGAGTTGAGTTCAGACATGCTAGTGTTAAGGACACTTCGACACTAACTCTAGGGGAGCCCACACACACACACACACACACACACACACACGCACAGGACGACCCACCCGTCCCGTTTTTTCTTCCAACTGTAATTCCGACATAATGGTACGGTGCACCTGTAATGCAGAAACATTAAATAAACAGCCTCTTTGAGGTTGCGTCCCCTCCTCAGACTGTTGGTCCAGCAGTCAGTTCTCCCAGTACAGTCCTTCCACAGACAGACTCGTCTACATTACGTTATGTCGCTGGCGTACGTGCATTCAGAGTGGATGATGACAGTCGACCGCGCCGCGGTATAGCCTCGGTACCCGTGCATGCAGGCTTTTATTTTCGTTTGCAATTTTTTTTTAAAGCGTGCAGTAAAGGATTGCCTGCTTCCAATCCCTCCTCACTATACGGCCCCTGGGTGTAAAGGCCCACGTGACGTGTCATTTACATCCAACATGAATGTGTACAATGTCAAGTCCAATTAAGGGTGCAGTACGCTGCTTTCATCCCGTCTCACTCCAGTACATTTACTTAAGTATAGTACAATTTCGATGTATTTTTACTTTTACTTCGACTTCACTACATCTCAGAGGCAAATATTGTACTTTTACTCCACTACATTTATTTGAAAACTTTAGTTACTAGGCCTAGTTACTTTGAAGATTTTGATTATTTTTTACAAGACATACATTACACACTTCAGCCCTATATTTATTTTGGCCATTTGAAAATAGCCGATCTACAAGCTCACAATGTCGCAATGCGACACATTGTAATGACAGAGACAGAAACTGTCCCGGGTTGTGTTGCCAGGGCCCTTCTCCACACTGTGGGAATATAAACTGTCCGCTGGTTGTGTTGCCTCGGTCCCAGCCTTACTCATCTGCGAAGAGAAAAGCCTGGTCACAACCTAAGGCAGAGATGTTATCGGCGGAAGTGTCGGTTCGGAACATCCGTCAGATGTAATTCCCCCGGATACGACCAATCACAACACGGAGAATTGTAAACAGATTTGGCAAGCGTCTTGAGCGATACTTCGGCCAAAATCCTACAACGTCCGCCCCCAAAAAATGATGGTTGTGTAGCCAGGGCCATTCTCCACACTGTGAGAATAGAGACTGTCCCCTGGTTGTGTTGTGTGCTAATCTCCACACTGTGAGAACAGAGACTGTCCCCTGGTTGTATTGTGGGCCATTCTCCACACTGTGAGAACAGAGACTGTCCCCTGGTTGTGTTGTGGGCCATTCTCCACACTGTGAGAATAGAGACTGTCCCCTGGTTGTGTTGTGGGCCATTCTCCACACTGTGAGAACAGAGACTGTCCCCTGGTTGTGTTGTGGGCCATTCTCCACACTGTGAGAATAGAAACTGTCCCCTGGTTGTGTAGCCAGGGCCATTCTCCACACTGTGAGAACAGAGACTGTCCCCTAGTTGTGTAGTCAGGGCCATTCTCCACACTGTGAGAATAGAAACTCGCTCCTTTCCTCAACCATGAAGGAAGGAGAGGGAGTTAAAAGTGAATGCCAGAGGCTGGTGTGTCACGGTTAACTTTCTGCATACATTTTTTTGTCTGTCTGTCTGTCTGTCTGTCTGTCTGTCTGTCTGTCTGTCTGTCTGTCTGTCTGTCTGTCTTTGTCTCTCTCTCTATCCCACCCCCTGCCCCTGTAGAGTGTGTGTTTGTGAGTGTGTGCGTGCGTGCATGTGTGCACGTGTCCGACCCTTCTGGCTTGCCTGCGTGTGTGTGTGTCCGTGCATTCGTGTGTACGTACGCGTGTGTGTGTGTGTGTGTGTCCCTTCTGGCTCCCAAACCATAAAATTAACTCTCCATTGCAATTAGAACGGCAGACTCACTCCCAATCTTCTGCCGTAATCTGAAAGGCACCTCTTCACCTCTTCAGACTCCACCTTAGCCCATAGCACTGCACTTGCCCTAACCTCCACAACCTTGCAGGCCTATATGCAAAGGCTTAACTGTAATTTAAATAGCATGTTATGTAGACAGATTCCACATCATTATTACTATTACTATTATTATAGTTTTAATAATGTACAGATTTTAGATTTTCTTTGAATATTCTACTGTAAGACTGATATGTTCTTGGTTTACTTATGATCCTAGATGACTGACTACATTGTGTTGTCCTTGCTTACTGTAAATCTTGCTTATACTGTAGTCCGTATTAAGCATGATTTTATGACTACTACAAGCTTGTAGCGTGTCACTCTGTGCTGCGCTACGAGTTTGTATATCTGCTATTTTTTGCAAACATTTGAATATATTTTTAACTAAAATCTTTGCTTCTGGGGGGGTCCTTGGAACAACACATTTTGAGATGGGGTCGGCAGCCAAATACATACAATCTTTGCTTGTAGATTTGCTATTTTCTGAGTGCAACACCCAACAACCAAACATAAAATGCCTTGCCTTTTAGGTCTACTGGATCTCTTCTCCACTAGTCCATCCCTGGCATTTTAGTCTATTTTGTATTTGTTGACGAAATTGTCAATATATATTTATTTAGTCTTAGTCAACACAGCTTAGTTTATTTAAAAAAAACAATTGTCATACTTCGACAAAATCGTAGTCGACAAAATCAACACTGTTCCCCTGTTTAATTCACCATCCCTCTTCTTGGCTCATCTACCTCTCGCTCAGCCCGCACGCGTGTGGTAAACTGCTTGAATTGTGTGTGTGTGTGTGTGTGTGCATGTGTGGGCACGTGCGTGTGTGTGTGTGTGTGTGTGCGTGTGCGTGAGTGCGCGTGCATGGCTGCGTGGGTGTGTGGGTGGGTGATGGCAGTACATATGTAACCTCTCAGTGTGTGATGCGTGGCTGCACTAACAGAGTGGGTTGTTAACACTGTGTTCGGGCGCTGCATTAAGTGCCACGGGGGAAATCCTTTACATTGCCTAGTCAGGTTTTCTGCTGTTGGAATGGCATAATTGGACTGGCGGGCGCGTGCAAGCCGTGGATGCAGCGCTCGCTCGCCACGCACACACACACACACACACACACACACACACACACACACACACACACACACACACACACACACACACACACATCTTTCAAGTCTGCAGGCACGCGTATAACACTAATGCATGCATTACCTGGCTGGTGTAATATGGCTGTACGCCTGTACCCCCCCCATGTACATTTGCATGTGTGCACATGGACACGCACGCACGCTATTTCAATTATACAATTTTTGTTGTTTAGCAGAACCTCTTATCCAGTTTGAGATCAGAGCAAGCAGACTAAGCATGAACTCTAGCAAACAAACAGGGTAAATAGTCACATCAGTAGAGTGTGCATGATAACAATTTATTTAATGCCTCAAAGGAACTAGCTGCACCAAGAAGACAACGAAGCATCTGTTTAAACATGCTATCTAAATAACATTAGCATTGTTGAAAAGGAAAAGAAACCTAATCTAAACGACAGAAACACACACACACACATACACATCAGCACGTACACGACAATTGCAGACTGGCAGCTTCAATCGCACCACGCACTGTGAATTTAGATAGTCAATTAACAAATTCAATACTGTAAATGTCAATTTTGTTTTACCTGTTGCTTGTTCAGCAACATATTAGGCTTGTTCATTCACTTACTCCTCTGCTTTCAGCAATTTCTCTCTCTCTCTCTCTCCCTCTCTCTGTCTCTGTCTCTCTCTCTCTCTCTCTCTCTCTCTCTCTCTCCCTCTCTCTGTCTCTGTCTCTGTCTCTGTCTCTCTCTCTGTCTCTGTCTCTGTCTCTCTCTCTCTCTCTCTCTCTCTCTCTCTCTCTCTCTCTCTCTCTCTCTCTCTCTCTCTTTACTTTATACTTTAATTGTTTATTTGGACGGGACAGCACCTATTAATGAAAACTCACACCCGTACTGACGTACATGTGTGAAGTGAGTGTGTAAAGATACAAGAGTGATGATTACACAGTACAGCACATGGCTTCCTTAGACATTGGTGTACAGACTTGTGTTCTAAGCAGAGCAGATGGCAAGCAGCATCATCATCATTACAACCTTGAGAGACTTGAGTTGTGACCAACGACTTGAGACTTGGCTTGGACATCACAAACAGTACTCTCTGGTGTGTGTCCATGTGCATGTTTTCAAGAATGTGCATGTGTGTCTGTGCAGAGGCATCCTTAAATTGCCTTTGCTGTGACACTATCAGTGGTGGAAAGTAACTAAGTAGCCTACAATTATGAGGTACTTTTACATTCCTGGAGTAGTTATTACGTTGTAGATACATTTTACTACTATACTGTAGACCTTACTATACATTAACCAGTTAAGATCTATATACTGTATATTTGAAAATGGCAGATTTACAAACTTGTAGATTAGCTATTTTCAAAATATGTGTATACATTTTTAAAACGTGCGACATTGCATAATGAGTACTTTTGGTACTTTAAGTACATTTTGATGCAGATACTTTTGTAACAGAGTATTTCTTTATAGTATTGATACTTTTACTTAAGTAGAAAATGTTAGTACTTGTGTAATAAAAACGTATTAAAGTAAATTCAAATTACACTGGATAACTAACATCATCAATGTGCATACTGTATTTACTATTTATCTATTTTGAAAGGAAAGAAAGAGCAGAACATAATAGCGGTCACTCCATTATACCAGCATTTGCAAGCATTTGTTTTGCATGGAAAAAAAACATAACCACTTGTCCAGGTCATCATATTTGTGATGATGACTATGGCACATTGTGAAGAAATGTATTGGTAAGGAATTTATTCTCAGATTTTTGTAATATATATTTGGAGAAATATAAAGCAAATTACTTCATAGCCTTTCCTTCAGAGACGGAGCTGGTAAGGCAGGTAAACAACAGCCTAGACAACCAGTTGGGGTTAGCAACACAAAGCAGACGGGATGGAAGGGTCGAAGCAGGTCACCGCTGAATAAAAGCTTTAAGGAAACACACAGACTGAAGCGGAAAGAGGCATTGTGATTGGCCGGGGGGTAGGGGAGTGGAGGGATCACAAGTAAATGAAAATGAAGGTAAGGTTGAAACGATTCAAATTAAAAGAGAAAGAATGATTAAAAAGAACTGCGGTGTTGAAAGATAAAAGGGAACAATAAACACTCGCAGCCGATCCTTTGTTGAATTTGTGACTAGCTTTGATTGTAGCGTGTGTGTGTGTGTGTGTGTGTGTGTGTGTGCTGTCTCTGACACTGTACAGTTCACTATTGGTTTGAGAGAGAGAATTGGAGAGCTCGTTAAGGTGATAATCAGCTTTAATTAAGCCTGTCTTTCGACTTCATGTCCCTCTTGGGGGGGAATAAGGTAAAGACGCAGTGGCTCCCTGTGAAGAGACAGACAGACAGCCGGGGAGACGGGCGGGGAGACGGGCGGGGAGACGGGCGGGGAGACAGGTGGGGAGACGGATGGATTGAGCAAATGAGCGCAGACCTTGAAAGGTCCCAGCAACCTCTGTCAGCCCACACTAGACACCCTGGATACCATTATAATTGACTAAATATTCTCATTCATGTCCATTTTTTTCCCCCCCTCTAACTTTAATTTATTGGCCTTTTCCAACTAGTTTTCTTTCCTTTTTGGTCTACTTTTTCTTCGTCCTCATTCATAAAAATGGTTTGTAGCTGTTTTAGCAATGTACTGCTAATTGCTCTGTACCGAGGAAGCCACAACTACCACCTGTTAGCATCTGTAACAGTCCATCGTATGGACTTCCATATAAGCTTGCGAGCTCTTCTGATTTCCAGCTGTGTGGAAGGAAGCTGGCATCCCCTGATTTTCAACCTTCTTCATCCAGGTCCATTATTTATTTGGAATTTGAGCCACGGACCACCATTTGATGAGATGTAGCCTCTGCCATCGGTGTATGAATGCGTGTGCGAATGGGTGAATGCAATGCACAATCATTGTAAAGCGCCTTGGATAAAAGGTACTAATACTGTATAAATGCACCATTGGAAGAAAAAACTAAATTAAATAATAATAAAAATTTTAGCATCAATATAAAAAACAAGAAGGGATACAAGGAAAGGAGTGTCAGGGGGTGAGGTAGTGTCTGAAGAGGTGAGTCTTCAGACTGCAGCGGGACAATTGGAAGTGAGTCTGCAGTTCTCAGCGCAAGCGTGAGTCCATACTCCCCAGTTTGGGAGCCAGGAGCCAATGTGATTGAGCATTCAGTCTTATTCCCTTGTGTCCTCTGGCACTCATACCCTCTGGCATGCACTCCCATACCCACAATAAGTTAAAACCTCCACAGCACTTTGCTCCACGTCAGCAATACTCATTTGCAAGATGAATTTTTGTGTTGTTTCGAGTGACCTTCAACTAAACTTAAGATTCGCAGCATAACGGTCCAGGTGAAAAGAGGAGAGAATTGAAAGTAGTAATAATAATTGTAATAATATAATAATAATAGTAGTTTGTGTCTAACATGGGTAGGAAGAACGTTGTGAAAACGCGAGGGGTATGGTATGGGGAGGAAGATGGAACACTGTGCGCTCCTTCACCTTGAAGTGGCGGTTTTGTTCGTCCCGATAACGGGCTAATACGCCTAATCAGGCCTGATTAATTGCACCGATAGGAGGTGTGTTCGTTAGCCTAATTGATGGCTTTATCGGTGCTTCGCAGCGGGGCTGAGCAGGTGATGGTGCAGCCGAGGAGTGTATCCGGAGGGATTTCAGGCCGGGTGAAGGTTACCGCCAGTGGGGATGGGGACGTGAAAGGTGGGGATGGGGACGTGAAAGGTGGAGTGTACTATGGGCCCCGTTTTCGTCAGTGCCTTACCACTTATCCCTAAACTTTTTTGCCCTTTTTGTTTTACTATTTGAAAAACCATTACTAGCCATTACTAGCCAATCTACATTGACACATTGTGAGCTTCTATATCGGTTATTTGACCTATTCAAAAATGATTTTCAAAATATAAAAAAGGCAAAGAAGTTCAGGAATAAGTGTTAAGGCATTGGTGAAAATAGGGCCCTATGTGGCCGGGAATCTCAATTGGAGTCACAATTGGCTATAATATACATATTATGTTCAAGGGAGGGTAGCGCATTGGCATGAATGTGATATTAATTGAATCTTGTCGCTGCACGTATCCTTACGGGCTGGAGCGGCTCCTGTCAGCGGGGAACGTTGAGTGGGAAGAGTAAGACGAAGGCTCTACAATACGTCCTCCCGGTGGGTGTTCCTCAATGACCGCTGAGCCAAGTATATCGTACAACAGCAGTGAAACGCCGTTGGAGGAATTAATTGGCATAACGATTAACTTGGGAAGAAAAAGAAGAAGAAAAAAAGATCATTGGCTACTCTAAATTTAGAACCGAAGGGAAAAAGAAAATTCACTGTTTCAGGGTTCCATATTGCAATAGTCCAAGTCTTGAAGGTGTCTGACCATGACTCGGTCACCACTCAGAGGGAGGGAGGGTGTGTGGAGTGGTCCTTCATTACCATGACTCGGAAAACTAGAATAAAAAAAAACATTTTAGTTAACTGAAACAAAAAACAAACACATTTTTAAATAAATAAACGATAACTAAACTTAAACTGTATTGTGTGTTCACAAAACTAACTGAAATTATAGACAGAATTCCCTTAGTCAACATTTATATGCCTTTCGGATATTTATAAACCTTTTTCATTCATTTGATTAATTTCCTCATTTCTCGCTTTTTGCATTCTGCACCATGCCTGAAACTGACTGCACGTTACTTGGAAAAATGGCAAAAGTTGGAAGAAAGAGACACAGTCCAATATGGGATTACTTTGAATAATATGACGGCGAGAGAGACGCAAGCAAGTGCCTTGTGGAAAAGGATGATCGTAAAATATGCGGAGCACGTCTGAAGGGTATAGGCCTATTGTATAAGGATCAGGCATTTGTGGAATGAGCAACACAGCTAAACGTGTGGATAGCGCCTCCAAAAAGGTATTTACCCTTGCTTTGAGTTGCTTAGTGGATTGGAAGATTGCACTCTCACACAGTAATAAGGGGGAAAGAAAACTAATATGTCCTTACTATAAAACAAAAAAAACACATATTGCGTCTGGAAGGTCCATACGCAGCCACAGCAGCTTGGTATGGTATGGGGCAGTATCTCTCACAGGCAAGACAGAACTTGTCATCATTAATTTAAAGGCAATCTCAATACAGTGAGATTCCCAGAAGCCCTAGCCCTAGGAAGCCAGTGTGACTGATTTTGTTTTTCTCAGTGTGATCTAAATGTGTTACGGCTGTCCGCCTGAAACCTTGTATCTCTTAAAATTTATCAAAAAACGTTGACTAAAACATATAAAACAAAACCCGGGAATAGCGTGTTCAGCAGGGAAAGACAATGGGGACAAAAATCTGCATGTTGGCTACCGGTGCCACTACTGCTCCATTAAGCTGGCGAGACTTTTGGGGCCAGTGTGTGAACGCTCAATCATCACACTGCACCTGTTCCTCTGCCACGCTGCACACTCTGGGCTCCCACAGGGTAAACCCTGCTTTCCTGCCAAAACATGGAAACCTCATATGTCCTAAACTGTTACTTTTGCAGGATTCAAATAACAGCAGTGGTAGCAGATTTACAAGCTCAAAAGCTCGAGCTTGCGGATCAGCTTCTTTGAGGCTTTTGTGTGACGCCGTAGTGTGACCAAGTAGGATGTTCATTTAACCAAAAATCACAAGTTAAAATATGGAGATAAGAGGTTTCTGCGCCGACGGCACCGATTTGACAAAGATGATGATGCACTTAGAAGGATGCTGCTGCCTCACCGGAACGGGAGGGAGGCAGAGCATCTCCGTGGGACAAAAGGCCAGGGCATACCTAATGTGACCGAGCACACGTTCCACTACCTCTGCAGGCAGTGGTGGTAAAAGGGACCGCTAGATGTATGAGCTATTATCGGCCTATTACAGTACATACAGTAAACATCAGTCTCCGATATGAAAGTTCTTTAGAGAACATAATGCAGACACATATCATGCTTGGGTAAATTTAGAAATAGTTTTATTCAAGTTATTTATCATTATTAAATTGTCAGTGAAGTTTGCCTTTTCACTGCATTGATGGGGGACCTCTTGGGATAAAGTTTCTTATTACAACGAGACAAGAACATTGGTCAAAAATAAAACCGTTTACTCCTCAAAGGTCCGGCACCAGTCGGGCTCAAGTTCACACTCTCTCATAACGCTCATAACTCATTATGCTTATGTTTGGTCTGAGTATATGAAATATTTTCTCATTCCGTCGTCTAGTGTCTATAAGTGTTCATTGGGTTCACGAACCGCCGTGCCTCAGACTCCGGAGCCATGGGGAAGCGAGGAGCCCTTTCGCTCTATATTTATCTTTGGCCGTATGATTTATTAATAGCCTTCCCTCAAGTATGCGCAGCACTAAAAATACAGTGCAGGCAGAATGCCACATCCAGCATCGAGCCGTTCGGAGGAGGAGGAGGAGGAGGAGGAGGGTATGGGGACAGATCTGTCCACTCAGCGTTCTCCCTCATTTTCCCAGCAACAACACACACCTCTGGGGGGATGATCCAGGCGTTTCAGGTTACCTCAGCAGGCAAAAGTGTTCGCTGACTCTGCAGTTTTTGAGCGGCGCAGTACGCCAGATATACCTTGGATAGCGTGACTCAGCGCGATTCGCCCATCAGATACATCGACGTAACGTAATTCCAGTGGATTGTCGAATATCGAGCGATTGTGTGAGACACACATGCAGATATTGGGGGGTGGGGGAGGGGGGCGTGGGCTATCCCACCATTGTCTTGTAGGTGCAAAGTAAACAATATTATCTTTTAGGATTTTAACGATTCTGGTTCATTCATGATTAATTACCTCTTTACATTCCGATTACTCACTGCTTTTCATTAATGACTCCAAATGGACCCCTACAACCAGGTCTGTAACCCCTACGGGTCCATTTGGTTCCATTTGTAAGAGTTATGGTGGTCCTTGAAATGTAAAAGTTTCTTTATTTCTTTCTTCCTGTCTCCTCTCCTCTCCTCTCCTCTCCTCTCCTCTCCTCCTCCTCTGCAGTATGAGTACTTCAACGCGGTGCTAATCAACGAGGTGGATGAGGAGGATCGGTACCTGGATCTGGGAGGAGAGTTCATCCTGCAACCCAACGACCACTTCAACAACCTGTCAGTCAACCTGAGCCTCAGCGTGGTGCAGGTGCCCACCAACATGTACAACAAAGGTACTAATACACCAACATGTACACCAAAGGTACTAATACACAACATGTACAACAAAGGTACTAATACACCAACATGTACACCAAATGTACTAATACACCAACATGTACAACACGTGTTATCTATCTATCTATCTACTGTATCTATAAATGCACCAAAGTGTCTGTCTGTCACCCCCTTTTTGAAACTAGCTCCTTGCCAGTCGCCCTACACACTTCCACTTGGTTTGAGCATAGATATATATATAAATAATAGAGATGGCACTGGATGGGAGGGGAATCCTGGTGCCGTCTCCATTATTTATATATCTATACTCAAACCGAGTGGAAGTGTGTAGGGCGAGTGGCCAGGAGCTAGTTTCAAAAAGGGCCTCAGGGTCCATATATGGAGTTGACATCACACCACTCCATATTTGGGCATGCCTGACACAGAACTCCATTTACTGTAGGAGTTAAAGGGACATATAAATCTTCTGGTCATAAAAGGGATACAGGCTATTGCATAGCCGGGTGGGGCATGGATCTCCAACTTCCATGGGCACCTCTCTAGTATCTTCTTATAACTATAAATGCACCAAGTCTGCACCAAATGTGTACGTACCTCTGTAATCCACGTAACTCTACACAGGGAGTGCAGTGCCCGGTGTCGAGTCGTTGGACCCACAGTTGACCAGAACCGCCACAAAGGCCTCTGCCCGGGCACTGAACCTGATCACCCCTATATCTCCATATATGGAGCTGGCGTGTTCTGACATCACAACACTTCATATTTGGGCATGCCTGACACAGAACTCCATATATAGGAATAAAGGGACACAGGGAGACAGATACAGAAATCTCCATATATGGGCATAGAGGGAGACAGACATAATAACTGGGTGGGTGCGGGGCATGCATTTCCAACTTGCATCGTTCCAAGTTCCCAATGGGCACCGCTCTAGTTTTGTTATAATCGACTATTCTTTATAGTCAATTAAATCCATTAGTTTGATTAAGTGTTTGCAACCCTTGATTTGGGAACATCAAAAAAAAACAAAAACTGTCTAATAAATTCCAATTTTGAAGTGACTTAATATGAAAAATCTAAAGCCTCAGAGAGCTATTATAGGAAAGTTTGCCCATCAATGCATGTACGCCCAAGGGAAAGGAGCTGCATGTGAGGTCATTAACTGTAACTCTCATGATTGAAGATCATCCCTAACGCGGGCGGACTTAATTAGCTGTTAAATAATCAGAGATTCTTCTAATTTGTCATCCACTGAAGTCCAACTGGTAGTCATGTCTGCGCGTACACTGTTCCAAGTGGACGGAGGGGATGTCGTGACGGCTTAAGCCGGCGAGCGGAGGAGAAGGAGTGATTTGACGAGGAGGGGTGGGGCTGTGAGAGAGAGAGAGAGAGGGAGAAAATGAAGGAGAAAGTAGGTTAAGTCAGACTGACAAGAAGGTCTGAGGGAAAGATTAATTACTTCGAGGGAGGGAGGGAGGGAGGGAGAGGGAGAGGGAGGGAGGGAGAGAGAGGGAGAGAGAGAGAGGGAGAGAGAGAGAGGGAGAGAGAGAGAGAGAGAGAGCGAGAGAGAGAAATTGTTAGAGGAATGAAACTGACAGAAAGGTTAACACAAAGGGAAAAGCGGTAATCTTTGATTCACAAAATAAGTACACTCACATTATGACAATGAGAGAGAGAGAGACAGAATGAACTCTATTTTATATACTAACCCTAAAATGGCCAATACACAAGATCACAGTAGCCAATATATAAGCTCACAACACGTTACGTCCGCTACATATTGTGAGCTTGCAAATCAGCTATTTCGGGTCCGAAACACCACATAAACGACAGAGAGGCAGAGGAGGGGTGGTGAGGTAGAGAGTGTTTCTGTTGGCTGGCAGTGATGATGTGGAATTGTGGATACATTGACTTTACCTGCAGGGAGCCCAGCGGTGGTCTATGTCTCTTATCTTTCTTGTATTAAGACTTATTTTTGGCTTTTCTGCCTGTATTGATAGTTCAAGTGAAAATAGTCAGGAAAGAGGGAGAGAGAGAAGGGGAAAGACACGCAGCAAAGGTCGCCATGAACGGGACTCGAACACACGACACGCTGTCAGGCCAGAGCCTATATGTGGCATGCGCCTGGAGTGGACCACTCGGCCAGCGGGCGCCCCGTCTATGTCTCTTATTGGTGTCAAATTACTGTAGATACACACTGGGGGGGGGAATAGCAGTTTGTGATTGATAGATAGGTGTGGGTAGGTAGGAAGGTAGGTTATAGGTTCGTTCCATAGCAGTTTATATGACAATAAATGAGCAGTATATGTGAAACAATATTCAGATCCTTGTACCTTCTCTAATTGTACTTCATATAAATGGAGAAGGGTTTATCAGTCATCTGTGATGAATGGAAGGTTAGTTCCATAATAAGCAGAGAGCTGCTGCTTGCCTACCATGTCCTGGTCAAACCTAACCATCTTCCTGCCTATAGGGCATAGCAGTGGCTGCCATTTCTGGTTCCATTGATCCAGACCCATTCATTTGTCCCTTAGAGATTTCCAAAAATATATTAAGCCTAGCATCAAACCATCCAGGATCCTGGTGATTCATGCCCATAAAACATTGATTCTTGTAGAAATGCAGTACCTTCTCATGTACCGGTGGAACGGCACCGGTCCGCGTACCTGTGGTTGGGAACCTCTGGCCTAGGACATTGTTTTAAGAAATGTCACCTACATGTCCAACATAGGGATGCCAGGGGTACGGCCCTTATACAAGAAACGGATGATGACATAAATCACTGTTATATCTTTTTTCCCAGTTCCATTCCTGCATGTTTGTGGCTGCGTTGGAAACTGATTCAGTTAATTCAGAACCCGTGTGCAAGGGCATTTAATGTTGCTGCTAGCTAGAGTGAAGTAACACATACAGACAGTACATGGACACAAGGCTGTTATGCACTCAGGCGCTTGTAGTACACGCACTCATAT
>NC_137866.1:14812585-14922585 GCF_963924005.1 Protomyctophum bolini
ACCAGGTTGCAGTGTTTGTGTTCATTTGTGTCTAGCGTGCTTTCAACACACATGGGCAGTTTGATGTGTGTCTGTTTTGAATGAGTCCTGGGCTGTGTCGTTGGAATAGTCCGCACCAGTTTGCACCAGTTAAGGCTGGCCCCCGAATGTCCGGAGGTTCGCAGGTTCATGTTGACATTCGGATCTCAATCTCGAAATTTTCATTCATTCATTCATTCATTCATTCATGCATTAATTCATTTGCGAGGCTATTAACTGCACATTGCCAACCATTTGGTTTAGAAAGGATACGGAAATGGTCTGCGTGTGACTGTGTGCTCGTATGTATGTTAGCATGCAAAGAACCAGATACAGGTGGGATCTAAACCGGATCTGTGCACAGAACAGTAAATAATAACCAGGGTTTCCACATTTCCTGCTGAAAGCCTGCCTGGTGCAGCAAGCTAGGCCTAGCACTGGTGTGAACTCTAGTATGGACCAAACGGATCGAACACTGGGGCTGGGTCTTGGTTGCACCACAGTTTGGCTCACTGCAGGGGAGAATGCAATCGAACCCAAATACAGGAAGTGAAACTAAAAAAATCAATGTGTAATGATAATGGTAGTTTAATTAAAATTATATTTTATAATTGGGTCTAACTAAAAATGTCAAATGTTTTAGATGACTTACATTAATTTAACATTGCACATAATGTACTGATTTTACAGATGATAACTTTGAAATCCATAAGTTATTACCATATTCTTACATTGCATACATTGTTTTGATTTTGTCTACAAAACCTATGACGAAATGTTTCGATGACTACTTTTTTCACTGAGGAAAACGAAATAAAAACGAAATAAAAACTATGGTACAATGACTAAAACTATGACTAAATATAATATTATAATGAGAGATAGTGAGGACCAGTTATATGAAGATAGGTTGAAAGTGAAGTTGCCTTTTCATAGCCTGCTTATTTTAATGAATGGCTTGGATCAATGGAACTAACTAGTATACTCTCACAATGACAACTCATTTTGCAAGGGGTTAAAGAATCTGGAATTAACTGCACAATATAATTATGAATGAACACATGCACGCGCATGCACGCACGCACACACACGAACGTACGCACACACGCTCACACACACGCACAAGCAAACGCACACGCATATATGCACACGTTCATAAGCACAAATCCATGCATTTGGTACAAAACACAATCAGACGGATCCGAGACTAATAGAGGTTTGGCAAGAGCTGGGACATTGAATTCCAAAGAGTCCATGAGGTGTCAGAGAGCATGCAGAGACTGGGAATTAAGAAAAATAAAAATAAATGGACACTTCACAAAAGGGTAGTGTGCTATTCCACAAGCACACGTGCGTGCACACACACACACACACACACACACACACACACACACACACACACACACACACGCACACACACACACACACACGCACACACACACACACACACCGCCTGTCATTCTGCCTGACTACACCCAAATTACTTTTTACCGATTCTGCTCCTCTTTCTAGAGAGAGAGAGAGATGCAGAAAATAGGTTGGATTTGAACCCCGACCTTAATCGTATGATCTCTACCCCCCCCCCCCCCCCCCCCCCGCCGCAAAATTAAATGACCTGTCTTCTACTAGTGGACAAGCATAATGAACAGAACACTATTTCTGAATGATTGAGACCTTTGTAAAAGAACCGCTTCTGTAAAATGAAAGAAGACATACAGATATAACACAGCACAGTGTGATTTTATAGAGGTATGTATCTAAAGAGCACAAAGTATGTTTCTGAACGTGCCAAGTATCGCGAGACTATCCATCGTTTCCTGTCTGGCAACCAAATATCGCGATACCTCCGAGACAGAAACGATACCTGCCACTGTTTTGTTTAGATGCCTCGATAAAATGATGTGTTCATTGAAAAGCAAGGGATTATAAATCAACCTGCGATGTGTCTTCTTTTATATTCTTGAATCTATTATATGACAAAGGTCGCAATCGTTCATAAATAGTGTTTGTTCGAGAGCTGGTCCAGCTGGCTCCATTCACTGCTATGTATTTCATCCACCTTCTGGTGCGAGATTTGCCCCTGTGAACGGCATGGCGCATCCCCAGCGTCCAGTCACGTGAATCACGTCCCTTCCTTTCAGCATGTTCCTTGAGTGGATCCAGGAAAGGTTGAAGAGCACTGCTGTAGAGTGACACATTCACTGATGTGTGTTTTCCCTCAATCCTCTTAATCACAGCCAGCTCTGAGCTCAATACTCATTTACTTTTTTACCTGGCTGGCTCCTGCACTTAAAACTCTCTGCGTTCATTTAACTGTCAGTGTACAATTACTCTGTGTGCATGCAATAAACACACACACACACGCACGTGCACGCATGCACGCACACACGCGCACACACAAATGGGGATTGTCGGCCTGAAGCAGTTATTTGTCTGATTACAACAGGCATCTGAGGAGGATAAACAGCGGAGCAATCAGGTCCCGGAAGGTGAGATCCACGGTCTGCTCGGCCCCCATGTGAACTGATTAATTCACAGTTCACACACAGAGCGGGTTTTAAATTAACATGGGGGGGCATAGAGAGAGAGAGAGAGAGAGAGAGAGAGAGAGAGAGAGAGAGAGAGATGTATTTAAGGGTATTTAAATGAATAGTAGCTGTTCGTTGCATCATGTGTTCCAATGGATTGTTCCAATGTTTGGCGTGTGTAATGCAGGGCAGCGTGAGGTTGGAGGACAGGGCTGCATGGCGCTAGGTTCCGTGAGGCTGTCCGTGCGTTGTGGCGTTATGAGGAGGCACTCGAAGCGAGCAGCTGTCTTGCTCTATGCTAAGGAAGTATACAGATAGACAGCGACCGGTCCTTTTAGTAATGATAATAGTGGAAATAGCAGATCTACAAGCTGTAGATGCAATGTGACACTCAATCTCTCTCTCTCTCTCTCTCTCTCTCTCTCTCTCTCTCCACAGTCCACACACACACACATGCACCCACGCACACATGCACACAAAAGGTCGCCAAAGGTAATGTTTTGCAGTTCTCCTGTATACAACATTTACCTGGCTGCAGCCAATTAACCTTTTTATCCACAGGAGAAGCAGATTGTGTTTATCAGTGTGCAGGGAGCCATGCTCAGCGCTCCTGAAGGTTGTGGTTTTACATAGGAATCTGAAACAACACCTTTTGAAACTAGCAGTTCTGCATGCATCTGCATGTGAGCAGAGTGTGTTCCCATGTGATCCAGAGACTGGAATGTTCTGGTCATCATGATTTGAGTCTTGGCCTCAGGTTTTTATTAATTAACTCTATTTTTTTCTTTCTTTTTTCTTTGCACATTTAAAAACAACACATTTAACCACTCCCCCTTGAAAACATTTCTATTTCTATTCTCGTCTATATTATTGGGTTGGTTGTGCAGGTTCGATTTAGAAAACCCTGTGGGGATTATAAAGTTAATCTCACCTCATTTAACAACAAAAATACAAATAAAAAAGCAAACGTAACACCATTTGGCAACAATACATAATAAAACAATGGATACACAGTATGAATGAAAAAGAAAAATGTATAACAAAGTATGTGCAGTGTGGGTGTAAGAGTGGAAGACATTATGTGAAATGTTGGCTTCACCAGATGAGTTCCAAGCTTCTATTTTCCATTATTTAGTAGAGTAGACTTTGATGAGATCACAATATAGCTGTCCCAACTGCACTGAGGATTTCCAAAGTGAAAGAAATTGAATAATGGAAATAACTATAATTTATGTCACCCCTAAATCAAAATGTAGCTCAACAAAGATAACAGACAAATGGATTGCAACGATGCCGTGCGTGTACTGTTGTTTTTGCCTGCCTGTGTGGCACAGGCACTTGCGCGCGCGTCTCCTCCAGGCTATTGTGAATAATGAGACAAGCAAAAGAGACCTGTTGGGTCTCTGACAACATTAAACTCCATTAATTGCCTGAGAGAGAATCTATTCTGTGTGGGAGGCAGACGCACGCACGCACGCACAACACACTCTATCTCTCTCCCCCTTGAGTTTGACCGTCGGCTCGCTCCTCTGTCGATGGCGCCTCTCTCTCTCTCTCTCTCTCTCTCTCCCTCCCTCCTCTAAAACAAACACACCCACATGCACATCACAGCAGAGGAAATGGTCTCCAGTTATGGGATGTGGAAGGAAGGGGATGTTTAATATAAAAGACAGTGACATCTCTGTCCAACATAATGCAGCAGTTAGTTGTAAATAATGACCTGAGGTCGTGCATAAAGAGCCCATTAGTCTGCTAGATGGTCCTATCTTGACATTCTCATGTGCAATGCCTTATTTTCACGAATAGTAAGCCTGCAGTTTCTATTAGCTTGAATTCGCCATTGATGATGTCACTGGTGGACGGGTTTCTGAACTGCCCACAGCCCTCCTATGAGACACAGACTGAGTAGAAACAAATTGTAGTATTTTATCATGGACATTAGTGAAGACCAATTATATGAAAGCAGGTTGAAAAGTTGTGAAGTGGTCCTTTATAATGTATGTTTTGTAATAATAATCAAGATCTACAAAGTAACTAGTAACTAAAAGTAATTATATAGCAAAAGTACCATAGTTGCCTCTGAGATGTTGTGGAGTAGAAGTAAAAGTATTGGAAAAACTTGAGTACCATAACATTGTACTTAAGTATAGCTACAGTACTTGAGTAAAAAGTACTTAGTTACTTACTTTACACCGCACGGGTACAGAGCCAAATGTCAACTAGGTATCGAGGGGGTAAATGTCTGAAGAATACTCGTCAGAACATTGCGGGTCACCAGCATGCCCTTTGAATGTTTGTCCTCAATATGCATGACAGCTTCACCACAACATCGCTAGCACAATTTCACTGAACAAGGTTGTGAGTTAATGTTTGACCTTTTTAAACCCATCTGACCGAAATATCAAACGCTGACGCATGGATATTGTGTTGTGTACCGTCAAGTAACCATGAGGCCATGAGGACGCAAGTAAAGTCAAAACGTTATGAGACAAAGTTGCTCACTACTGTAAACCAGTCCTTACACCTCTGTGACTCAGAGTATCCTTACTGTAAACCAGTCCTTACACCTCTGTGACTCAGAGTATCCTTACTGTAAACCAGTCCTTACACCTCTGTGACTCAGAGTATCCTTACTGTAAACCAGTCCTTACACCTCTGTGACTCAGAGTATCCTTACTGTAAACCAGTCCTTACACCTCTGTGACTCAGAGTATCCTTACTGTAAACCAGTCCTTACACCTCTGTGACTCAGAGTATCCAATAGAAACCAAATGGGCCCGGCGTATACACTCTCAGAGTTGTGGGGGTTCTTTGAAAATAAATACATAATAACCAGTAAGACGCCCTGAGGGCAAGAAGCGACAGGTCTGCCTGGGTGATGGCAGACTGCTGGGTGAGCGCTGGTGCTTTGGCATGGGGGTCAGTTCAACATACTGTATGGAATGAATTCTGTACTGGCCATATATGGAGCGTGTGTGTACAGGGTTCGATGTCAGAACAGATCAGCTCCATATATGTAGATCTAAGGGTTGCTGGCCGGCTCCATATGCAGATCTAGGTGATGATCCAGTCTTCTCCATGTATGGCTATCCAGGGTTTGATGAGGTCATTGTCGTGATCTTCATATATGGAGACGGCCATATATGGAGCGTGTCACGAGGCGTGATGGACTGACGGACATATATTGTGGTGTGACGTGTCACGAGGCGAGATGTCACGAGGCGTAATGTTTGCTCAAGTTAGGGAAAAAGACCTGGTACTTAAGACATGCAAAATACAGCCCTTTGTCTTCAATGTTCCTCTCTCTCATAGCCTGTTTCTGATGTGTTTCTCTTCCCCATGCATGCAGCATTTCAGAAAGCACCTGGATAAGCTGTTTGCTAAAGGTATCGGCATGTTGGACCTCGCTCTGACAGAGGCCTTCAATCTCCTCAACGACGTGAGTGAAAAGTGCACGCACGCACTCACGCACGCACGCACTCACGCACGCACGCACGCACGCACGCACGCACGCACGCACCTCCCCGCTGGTACAACATTAAATAAAAACAGAGTTATTAATTAATTGCTAGATTAACAGAATCATGTTCAAGCTGAGTAAACAGAGTGGATGACTCCCTTCACCACTTTACTCATTCTATAACAAGAACACAGACACGCACACGCACATACTCACGCATGCACGTATGCACGCACACACAGAGTGTTGTACACTTGTACTTCTCCAGCAGAACAAAGGAATATAAATGTCCCCATTGTGGTTAATGACTCCTCTTAGTGATGCCGGCCGGTGTATTAATGTACTGTGTGTGTGTGTGTGTGTGTGTGTGTGTGGGGGGGGGGGGGGGGGGGTGCGCGCGTGTGACATGCCTGTTGTATCATGAAAACACATGCCATGACTTTGCAGATGTAACTTTAATGCACCTCGGTGTAGCTCAGCCGTAAATGTGTGTGTGAATGGGTGAAAGTATTGCACTATCTATGTAAAGGCGCTATATAAATTAAACTACCAGTGCTATTATAAATTTACCATTTAGCTTCTCTTGTGTGGAAGTAAAGCATGTAATGAAATGGAATATAGTCTTAATGCACTCATCATAAACCCTGCTACGCCTGCACACCATGCTGTCTCTGTTTTAGTCTTAGACCTTTGAATAACATTTTATTTAGTTTTTGTCATATTTTCAGTCTGAAATGTTTTAGTTTTGTCGTCTAAATTTCATGAGATTTTATTTGACAAAATCTACAGCTGAATGCCGAAATAGCAGATCTCTGATCTGTTGAGTTCTACTCTTTTCCACTAGTCCCTCCTTTACATTTTAGTGTATTTTTTATTTGTTGACGAAATTGTCAATATAATTTAGTCTTGGTTTTAGTCATCGTAGCTTAGTTTTTATTTAGTTTACGTCTGTGAAAAATGCTAGTCGGCAAACATTTTTCTTTCTCTCTCTCTCTCTCTCTCTCTCTCTCTCTCTCTCTCTCTCTCTCTCTCTCTCTCTCTCTCTCTCTCTCTCTCTCAGTACAACCAGACAGGGAGGGGCAGTGTGTGCAGCCAGGCCATCATGCTGGTGACAGATGGAGCGGTCGACACCTACGATACCGTGTTCGCCAAATACAACTGGCCTGAGAGGAAGGTAGGACCGCACGCATACACACACAGGTTCATATTTCTATACTGTACTTATACATCAACATTTTAAGACCGCAATTTTATGAATGTCGAGCCTAAAGACGTAAAATAGCAGATCTCCAAGTTCACAGGCTTGTGAGCTTTGTAGATTTTTGGATGCACGACCCAAGTGCGCAGCTAAATATGAGTCAGGCATAATCTCTAGCTCTAATCCCCGAACCAAAACTTCTAAATGCCTAATCCTGAACCTTCTTCCAATTGTATACACATCTTTAAAAATATGTTTTAACCAAGAAAATGCTTTTAAAAATGATATTATTCTTGTTGGAATACGCATGCACATACACAGTGATGCACGCGTGCACACACACACACACACACACACACACACACACACACACACACACACGTACAGTGTCAATGCTCTGGTTTGTATTATGCTGCTGTTGCGTTCCAGCCAGTGTTCTACTGGAATCTGACGGTGAGGCGATGCCAAACGTCTGCTGTACCCCCCCCCCCCCCCCCCCCCCATAAGCATCCAATCATCTTTGTTCTTGGTGCGCTCATAGACAATGACGGACTTAACCCATTGAAACCGTGAAACCAGCAGTGTCATTTTAGTTTGGAGATAAACTTTTAGTTTTCAGAAAACTAGTTTGTTGTTTTCGAGCAGAAACCTCTCATCTCTTTCTTTCGTTAAAAACAAGATTGCCCTACCAGATCATAATACAGCGTCACACGAAACCATCAAAAGTAGCAGATCTGCAGGCCAAGCGACGCATTTTGAGCTTGTGGATCAGCTACTTTTTTTTTTTTTACGATTAGGTTTTGGCGTTTGTGCCTTTCTTGATAGCCACAGTGAAGACAGACAGGAAAGAGGGAGAGAGTAATGGCCGATTCATAGTCCTATTTTAGAGCCGAATAAAAGTCGGTTCGGCGCTGTAGAGCCTACAATTTGACGTCATTTGAGGTTCGGGGGGGGGGGGGGGTACCGTCCTAAAGTCGACTCTTGGTGCTACTGAAATTTTCTGACGAGCCGAAATCATTTCGGCATTACAGCGCCGAAACAGCGGTAAAATAGGAGTATGAATCGGCCCTAAGAAGGAGAGAGACACGCAGCAAAGGTCGAACGGGACACCCGAACACACAACGCATTGTCAGGCTTGAGCCCACATGTAGCATGCGCCTGGACCACTAGGCCAGCGGCGCCCCTGGATCTGCTACTTTTGATGCTTTGGAATTTCTATCCTGAAACACCCAACAGAGACGATTATTTTGTTGAAGCAGCGAGTGTCGGGTCTTTATGGGTTAAAAGACTAAGATCCTTTTGGGAAACCCGGCAGGCCTTTTTGCCGAAGCCTCAGCGCTTACTGGAAAATGGGCCTGTTGAGCATTATCTCCAGTCTGTAGAGAAAAATAATGAACTACTATTCAACCCCACACACACACACACACACACACACACACACACACACTGAGGCTTCACTCACACCTGCACAACAGATTGTTGTATAGCTGATGCATGAGACTTGTTGACTGATGCAAGCTCGCAATTAATTTCCAATGGGAGTCAAATGGTTTGACACAACATTTTTGTTGTATGAGGGGGAGGGGGGCAGTCGAAACACAGCCGAAAGCCGTACAACACAAATGTTGTGTCAAACCCATAGACTTACCCTTTGTTTACATATACCATGCAACAATGTTGTATGCTAGATGTGAAGGTGTGAGTGAAGCCACACACACACACACACACAGAGGGTTAAAAAACAGAAGGCAGTAGAAAGAGAGAGAGAGAGCAGTGAAAAAAATGTTTGCGGCAGAAGAAGGCTTCGTTAGTTAGATCAGGGTTTCTCAAAGTGGGTGCCGTGATGAAAGTCCAGGGGTGCCGCAGAATACTTTTATGATATTTGGATCAGAAATAGCCGATCTACTAGCTCACAACGCATCGCTGGAGTTCAAGTGAGTCAATATGTCCTGTTTTCAAATTTCAATATGTTCTATTTTCAATAATAATGAAAACGGATATTCTCTCAAGTTTTCCCCGTGACATACTTTATCTAGAGAAGATTTTAACTAGCATTATTAGTATTATTATATTTGAGAGGGGGCAGGATAAATTTACATCAAAGTCCAGGGGGCAATCACATCACTTTTCTGAGCCTAATTATTCAGACGACTCCAGACCACAGAAAATTCACTGAATTTTCAAAGTTCCGATTTTTTGGGCTTTAATTGAGATTTTTTTTAATAAAAAATAATCTCATTTGAAACGGTGGATAAAATGAGCGAGCAGCTTACTCGCTGTGATGGAGTGGTGACAGTACCGATGGTCCGTCTCTGTTTTTTAGACCGGGAACAAAACTATCAGCAAAACTGGAAGAGAAATGTTGATGAAAAAAACGCCTGGTTTGTTTCCACTAGTAGTTTAATCCATATTGTGTACCATACTGCTAGCATTCCCGCCACCTTCTATCCTCTTATTCTTATTTGAATGTTATTCAGCCTTTCTTGCTGAGGAAAAAAAGCCCTGGATCTGGAGAAAAATAAAATAACCTGTATTGCTCCAGGGATAGCAACAGCACAATCACAAGATGGGTACAAGCAGACAACCCAGCCAAGCAACTGTCGCACTCCATATGGGTACAGCATGGCTCCAAACAGCCATGTCCCGAAGGGGCCATGCACTCATCCAGTGGCATTCAAACTATTGGCACACCGATGGGCAAGTCAAAATCTTAAGGCACAACTTTATTCCTATGGAAAATGGCCAATCTACAAGCCCACAATGCTGTCACGATGCGACGACATATGTGCTGTCCTCTTGCACTGTACATCTGCCGTCTTTGAAAGTGTGAGCTTGTAGATCGTCTCTTTTTAGTGAAGTCATTTGGTGTAGAAAGGAAAAAAGAGTGGACCTGTCCTACACCCACACTATTTTCTTTTTTCTCAGGGTATATACATGAGTGTAAAGAAAGTACTGCCATTCATAACTTATATTGTAGCCAAAATGCTCCACTAGTAAATATAGAAGCATAGTGAGCATAGCATCTATGGATGGTATAATTTACATTTTCTCCTACTCGCCCTGCGTGTTCAGATAAAGCCAGCCAATCACTAAGATCCCTTCACGCTCTGAGTGTATTTTAATAGCTTGTTTAAAGTTCACTTCTTTCAACTTCTCTCTCTCCGAGTGTGCTGCAGAGAAAAGTCTATTAAATTCTGGCATGGGTGCAGTTTCACACCACCTGCTCGCTCACCTCCCATAGATAATGAATTACGAGTATAGGCACCGTCTAATAGACTTTTTTTATCTTGTCTTGTTTTTCTGGGTCTTAAAACTAAGTATTATCTTTGGTGCGTTAGTCTGCTGTACAGTCTGGCACCAACATTTTGCTGTGAGTGACAAATGTTCCCGTACAGTAACTGACAATATGTGAGAGACAAATAAAACTTTCTTGATACTTGATGCAGCTTAACCCATTAAAACTGGGAAAGCATCTGTCATGTTGGATTCCAGATGCCATTGCACCATAAGATTTTCAGAAAACTCAAAAATAGCAAAGACTCACGCCTTAGCTTTATAGCGACCTGATGGCAGACTCATGCCATGCTTCAGCATTCTGACGGCTGTCGGGTGGAAAGTGTACCTTAGCCTGGTGGTGCTGCTATTGATACAGCGGTAGGCCCCTTTGCCCTCCCTCAGCCGTTGTGAAGGGGTGAACAGTGACTTGTGACTTGGTTGTGAAGGGGTGAACAGTGACTTGTGACTTGGTTGTGAAGGGGTGAACAGTGACTTGTGACTTGGTTGTGAAGGGGTGAACAGTGACTTGGTTGTGAAGGGGTGAACAGTGACTTGTGACTTGGTTGTGAAGGGGTGAACAGTGACTTGTGACTTGGTTGTGAAGGGGTGAACAGTGACTTGTGACTTGGTTGTGAAGGGGTGAACAGTGACTTGGTTGTGAAGGGGTGAACAGTGACTTGTGACTTGGTTGTGAAGGGGTGAACAGTGACTTGTGACTTGGTTGTGAAGGGGTGAACAGTGACTTGTGACTTGGTTGTGAAGGGGTGAACAGTGACTTGTGACTTGGTTGTGAAGGGGTGAACAGTGACTTGTGACTTGGTTGTGAAGGGGTGAACAGTGACTTGTGACTTGGTTGTGAAGGGGTGAACAGTGACTTGTGACTTGGTTGTGAAGGGGTGAACAGTGACTTGTGACTTGGTTGTGAAGGGGTGAACAGTGACTTGGTTGTGAAGGGGTGAACAGTGACTTGTGACTTGGTTGTGAAGGGGTGAACAGTGACTTGGTTGTGAAGGGGTGAACAGTGACTTGGTTGTGAAGGGGTGAACAGTGACTTGTGACTTGGTTGTGAAGGGGTGAACAGTGACTTGGTTGTGAAGGGGTGAACAGTGACTTGTGACTTGGTTGTGAAGGGGTGAACAGTGACTTGGTTGTGAAGGGGTGAACAGTGACTTGGTTGTGAAGGGGTGAACAGTGACTTGTGACTTGGTTGTGAAGGGGTGAACAGTGACTTGGTTGTGAAGGGGTGAACAGTGACTTGTGACTTGGTTGTGAAGGGGTGAACAGTGACTTGTGACTTGGTTGTGAAGGGGTGAACAGTGACTTGTGACTTGGTTGTGAAGGGGTGAACAGTGACTTGGTTGTGAAGGGGTGAACAGTGACTTGGTTGTGAAGGGGTGAACAGTGACTTGTGACTTGGTTGTGAAGGGGTGAACAGTGACTTGTGACTTGGTTGTGAAGGGGTGAACAGTGACTTGTGACTTGGTTGTGAAGGGGTGAACAGTGACTTGTGACTTGGTTGTGAAGGGGTGAACAGTGACTTGTGACTTGGTTGGTTGTTGTCCTTTGATTTTGGTGCGGGCGTACCTGATCATGTCCACATAAACACGTGAATATCTCATCTCAAATATATATATATTTTTTCCACACGTGCATGAGTGTGCATGTCATTTTAATGGTGCTGGCAGTGCTGCTGTTGCAGAGAATGTGATGATGGAATATTGATGCCCAAAGGGTTTCTGGGTGGGGTGCAGATTGTGGGATTAATGGGTCGCGGTGATGCATTATGTTCTTTGCATGTGAAAGCGTGTGAAAGCTGCTCAGTGTCCATTAGAGTTGGGCTGCACAATTCACATTAACTGCCAGGTATTAAGTAATTATTGAATCACTTTTAGGGCTGCACGATATGGACAAAATGTCATATCTCTGTATTTATGTCAAATATTGTGATATTACTGTTAAAATGTCATATTCTATATTTTAAGTAGGGTTGTCCCGATCCGATCACGTGATCGGAAATCGGGGCCAATCACGTCATCAGGATATCCCTAGTATCAATATTATATCCATATCATGATATTAGACTGGATATTGTCTGTGATTTTGGATATTGTACTATTGTGATATGGCATAAGTTCTATGAAAATACAAATATCGGATCGGGAAAAATCGGTATCGGCAGATACTCAAAATCTAATCGGATCGGGCGCAAAAAGTGTTGCAACATTGAAAACTAAACATTATTAAAAATCTATAGCTTTTTTGCTATACTGATATTGCGCATATATCTCGATAAAGATATAACGATAGACAGTATTGTGCAGCCTTACTCACTTTACTGCTAGCTTCTTTCGATCAATCATTTATTTATTTTTTCAACGTGGATGTAAAAAAAAGAACGCCCGTCCAAAAAAACCCGAAAATAAATCAATCAATCAATCAATCAGCAGAATGTTCTAGTTATTTGTAATTTGCCTTTGTTGCTCATTGTGCTGCGCATAATTCTGACATCCCATCATTCCGTCTAGGTGGCTTTGCGTGCGGTTAGGGATGGGGTTAATAATGTGATTATGGACTAATGTGCTGTCCGACTAATGGTGGACATAGTGTGTACTTTGCTCCGTGATTATGTCCGTCCCCTGTGAGCCTGATTGGCCATTCGATGTCCTGGTTATTAAAGAGAAGACGAGGACAAGTTGACAATAATTGAGAGAAGATATTTGACTCGATTGCCACGTTTCACGATTGTATAAATGTGAAACCTAAAATAATGATTTCCGATAGCAATATCTGAGCCCTGTCTCGGAGTTAAATTAAACTCTCCTGATTTGACTGTGTGTGTGTGTGTGTGTGTGTGTGTGTGTGTGTGTGTGTGTGTGTGTGTGTGTGTGTGTGTGTGTGTGTGTGTGTGTGTGTGTGTGTGTGTGTGTGTGTGTGTGTGTGTGTGTGTGTGTGTGTGTGTGTGTGTGTGTGTGTGTGTGTGTGTGTGTGTGTGCGTGCGTGCGTGCGTGCGTGCGTGCGTGCGTGCGTGCGTGCGCGCGCGCGCATGTGTGTTTTTCATAGTCCATAACGCTCCTATCCTATTGCATTCCCCTCCAGCCCAGAGGCTGTTCAGCAGTGACTGGAGAGGAGACATTGCTGCTAGATCCATTCCATTTAGAAGGAGCCCCGCTGATAATAGAAGCATTCCGTCTCTGTCACTCTCCACAAAACCATGTCTCTCTCTCTCTCTCTCTCTCTCTCTCTCTCTCTCTCTTTCTACTGTCGTTCTGCCTTCTGTTTTTTAACCCATTGAGACCTGATTCTACAAATGTCTTCTAAATCCAGTTTTCTGAAAAACTTGTTGCTATATCAGTAGTGCACAAACATTTTTTTGTCATTTTGTTGCAGGCAGGGAACACCCCCGAAGCACAGATTTGAGTTAAAAATGTTCAAAGATTTGCACCGATTTTCAAGACTTTTTCAAAAGTAGCAGTAGGCCTATACTGCAAGCTCGTAGCTCAGCACAAAGTGACACGCTGCAAACTTGTATATCTGCTACTTTTGAATAGCCTATATGCTATGTTTTACAATTTAGGCATTTTTAGCAGACGCTCTTAATCCAGAGCGATTTACAGCAAGAACACCACAGGGTAATACATCAAAGGCATATACTGTAAATAGTCATCTAGGATCATAAGTAAACTAATAACCTATCATCAGTCTAACAGTAGAATATGCATACTGTACGTACGTCGTACGTATAATCCCAAATGACTGCAGATGCGTTCCCGGTTGCTTTGGGTTAATGGTTTGCCTCGGCGCTGAATGGGTGTCACACTGTGAATGAGCCTCTGCATGGCGCAGGAAGGAAGCACTTAATGCACATCATCAGATTAGGATTTCAATAAGGTACAAGAGCTCGGGTCCAAAAGCATTCTGCAAGTACTCGTGTTGAACCGGTCGCTTTTTGGTACGCACTCCGAACTGAACGACGCATTTATTGTTATTATTATTATTTTTGTATCAACTTCAAACGATTCGTTCTGTGCTCTGTGGCAGACTATAAAGCAGTGCTTCAAATCAACCTTTTCATGTCAAGGACCCCCAAAATGATGACGTATTTGGCTGCGAGAAATATTTTGCACAATGATTTTTCACAATGGCAAGAGAGTGGCACATTAAAACAAATGACAATTTCTGTATGAGGCCATTAAAAACAGAATTGTACATTTCTATTTGGTAGTCGCTTAGGCTATACTACAATGATGCTAAATATCATAATTATGTTAGGTACTGGGGTTCTCAACGTTTTTGGCTGGGGACCCCCGGAAATGCTTTGGCCATGTCTCGCGACCCCCGCCCCTCCTCCCCACCCCCAATACAAACTGACTGCAAAAGTAACCTTAATAATAGAGAAAATATATCATAAATTAATACTGAAACCAGATATAATTATTAAGGAAAGTGTATGAATGCACTATGTGTACTATGTAAACAAAAAATGGCGACCCCCCCCCCCCAGAGGGGTCGCGACCCACGTGTTGAGAACCCCTGCTGTATTGTACTACGATCTATGCACGCACACACACACACACACACACACACTACACACCTGTGTGTCATTATCCCAGCTAGCCATGCCTGAATGGTGGCTTAATGACGGCCCTCTCGGCACATGGTCCAGTGATGGTGCCAGTGTTTTTAAAGTGCTTTTAACAGTCTCTCACTCACGCTGACACCGCTCTCGCCACTGCTCGCTTTCGGCTGTTCAACTGACGGTAAATCACCCAGAGACAAAGCCACCGCTTTATATTACTGACGCTCTGATGCTGTGAGATTGGACTTTAAAATGGAAAACGATCGTTTTGGATCTTTCGTAAATGGCCTCAGCCAGAATGTTATTTTCCTTTGTACTGTTTTCTTTACCCCTAATTTCCACCAAACTCGGTGGGTGGGGGGGTGGGGGGGGGGGGGGGGGTGTATTCTGTGAAAATAGTTGATCTGCGGGCTCAGAGTTGTAAGCTTGTATACTCAGTAGATCAGCTATTTTTTGACAAAACATTGTCTCATCCCTACTGGATCTGAAGCCAATGCTGCGGTCCAGTTGCCATTATCAATGAATGGAGAATTAAGTCATATGTGTCTGAGCAAATCTACATGTTTACGACATGATGATGTACAATGATAAGAGTGCCCCTCACTTCACACGGGTGTGCTTTTTTTGTATACATCTAAACAACCCCCTATAGCACATAACACATAATAGAAACAAATCGATAAATACCGTAATAATAATAAAAAATCAACACAATAAAACATAAATGACAAAACAAAGATCAAACAGACAAACAGAGCACTTCAATCAATACATTATACGAATCTTTCATCCTACACACGTTTCCACCAATCCTTTTAGGTGGTCTGCATTTTTGTCCACATTTTTGAGAACGTGTTCGTGTCCGCATATTGGATCTGTGAAATTGGATTCTCTCCATCTGTATGATTGCAGTCATCTCATTAAGCCATTTCTTAAAACAAGGAGAAGCGGCTGACTTCCAATCCAATGATTTTCTTGGCTGCGACCATGTCAAGCATCAAAGCCCTTTTGTTCTTCAGCCATATATATTATAGCGTTCTCTCTGTCGTCTCTTTGCTGCATGTTTCAGCTTCCTAGTACAGACTGAATGTCTGAGCCTGCCTATAGTACAGACTGGGCTGTATTTTGCGTGTCTTAAGTACCAGGTCTTATTACCTAACTTGAGTAAACTAAAGACCTGGATGCGTGACCAATGCTCTTTGGCCACTCAGAATAGCCAAATGGCATTGATCACGCCTCCAGGTCTTTAGTTTACTCAAGTTAGGTAATAAGACCTTGTACTTAAGACACGCAAAATACAGCCCACTGAGTGTCTGAGGCTGCATATAGTACAGACTGAATGTCTGAGCCTGCATATAGTACAGCCTGAGTGTCTGAGGCTGCCTATAGTACAGCCTGAGTGTCTGAGGCTGCCTAGTCAGACTGAGTGTCTGGGGGCTCCCTGTGTGTGAAAAGTATTCCATGTTTCATTATTTAATTCTCTAAAGGTGCTAACCTTAGCTCTACCGCCAGGAGGGTGCTAACCTTAGCTCTACCGCCAGGAGGGTGCTAACCTTAGCTCTACCGCCAGTGCATTCCATAGCCTAGGAGCCCGGGCAGCAAAGGCCCGATCACCCCGGGTAATTAAAGGGGCATTCCACTCATTTTCAACATTCATTCATATACCTTAGAGCTGTTATAGAGCTGAAATAATAATAAAAGTCCCCCCATTCTGTGTTTCCTAGAACTGGAGGTCTGAAAAAAATCATTAACATGGTGAAAAACATCTTGCTGATGTCATCAAGATGTGATTCACCATGTTAATGATCTTTTCAGACCACGTCAGGAAAATTGCACGGCTGACCCACCCAGCTGATGGGTGGGTAGTCTTCATGCATTACATGAAAACGTTGATTGAGCTGTTATTTCCTCTAACATTTCCTCTTATTTCTAGTTCAGTGTGCATATGATATTTATCTTGGCGTTCGGCTCTGCTGCATTTTCTCCCTGCTCGGCACGATTAAACACCATCATAAAACATTAAGAGCAGGGAGATAGATATACAATAAAACCCGCCATGGGGAACATAAATAAAAGCCCACTGTTGGTGCCAGGGTGGTGGGAGCAAACATCACATAACAACCAGGAACCATTATGCAGAGGAAGGCAGGAAGAGCATGAGGTCTAGTGAGCTTAAGTAGCCCGCCCAATTGGTCAGCTGACTGCCACATCAGCGAATGACGTGTGGGTCTTGCACACACTTATACACCCACAAAGTGATGCAGCATATTAACCCCTTGAGTATACTGTATGTACGCGCCCTTGACCACGCCATGAAACCCCTCGAGTATATCTGACAGAACTAACTCCGCAAGCTACGCATCATTTCATTGAAATAATGTCATGCACATTTTGTCCAGTGAATAGTGCACTACTGCAGGCCTGGTTCAGTAGATTCAGAAGCTCTTAATACTGGAATGATCGATTATTTAGACAGTATGGAGTAATTCTGTCATTTAACATGCATCTCAATGGGAAGGACACTGCCATCGCGGAGTGGAGTGGGTGTGGCTTAATAGTGAAGGGCTAATTATTCAACATAACACAAAGCAACACAACTCAATTCAACACAACACAACTCCATTCAACACAACACAACTCCATTCAACACAACACAACTCCATTCAACACAACACAACTCCATTCAACACAACACAACTCCATTCAACACAACACAACTCCATTCAAAGCAACACAACTCCATTCAAAGCAACACAATGCCAAATTCTGAAAAACATAAAGCGGCACACAGCAATGGGCATACTGTACAATTCAACAAAATACAGTACATTACAGCAAAATACAACACACACACACACACACCCCCCACCCCTCCCACCTTAGGCAGAGAATAATGAAGCATGGAGGACCCATATGGCCCCATGTTGTGTGTGTGTGTGTGTGTGTGTGTGTGTGTGTGTGCGCGCGCGCATCCCCACGCAGTGTGAGTGACAGTGTGGGATGAAGACATTACAGCAGGCTTTTATCATCATAATCACCACCTTTATATAATTGCTGCACCCAGTGTACACACACACACACACACACACACACACACACACAGCATCAGAACTTCAAATTATCTGCGTGCTCTCTCTCTTTCTCTCTCTCTCTCTCTCTCTCTCTCTCTCTCTCTCTGTCTCTCTCTGCTCCCCTGCTCTCCTGCTCTTTTCACCCACGGATCAGATACTTTTTTGCTGCAGTTTAAACATTTAAAGCAATATAATGGCGTTTAGTTGCAGTTCGACTGCAATCTCTGACGGCATGCGGCAAAGTCATTGTACCTTTTGCCTTGAGGTGGGGAACACCAATCCACGCTTCCCAAACTAATTTCTCATTTACGACCGGGTGCTTTTGTTTGGAGGCTATACACGATGTGCAGTACTGTATGGCATTAAAAACAAAAGAACCCAAACACATAAATTATGCATTGTGACATGAATATGAACACGTATATACTGCAGACATATTTACAGTGCTGAGTGTTTGAGTTAGTGGTGAGTGGCCGCAGGACTAGCCTACTAAAACAATAATGGAGACGTACGCGCACAGAGGATATAACTTGTTTATGATGCATGTCCGCACATACTGTACGTAATCTAGGTTTATGGACGTACATGTGTGATCTCTGAATGATTGTTGTTTCTCTGCGATTCTGGGGACCTCTGCATGATGGGTGTGCGTCTAGTCCAGGGGTGTCGAACTCAACTTGGGGCGAGGGCCGCATTGGTCAAAAGGTCACTTGATGGGGGCCACAACCAGTTGCGCACGCACGCTCGATGTCTCAGTCAGTCACTGCTATAATCTATCTATCTGTCTATGCTCAGACCCAGCCAGCCAGCCAGACACACACATAGTGCTCAGACCCAGCCAGCCACACACATAGCTCCGTAAGGGAGTGGTTGCACCACTCAAAAAATCTTCAAAAAACTGAAGAGGCTACTGGAGATTGGAGAACCTGATTTGGACATGATCTGATGCAGGACAATGTCACTATGACAGAAAGAGAAGATGGGTCTGGCCACATTCATTCACCCCATAATCTCAGTGGAAATTGGGGAATATGTTGACAATAGTCGACAGCTCTGCCGACCTTTGTGGAGATCTTCTCAGTTCTCATTGTATGCTAGTTACTGCCATTCAGGATGGAAAATGAAATCCATTTGGATTTGGGGAGAAGTAGTTTCATAAGGGGCTGGTATGAAGTACTTGATATAAAGAGAACATGTTCAGTTCACTAGTCTACACTCTACTCTACACCTGCCTTAATTCCATCTGATTGTCTGTCTGGCGATCGTTAACTGTGTCTGTTAGAGAGAGGGGCAGAGAAGAGTGGCTTTGCTCAACTTGATATATACTTATATTCTCCACTCTGATGAAGGTACATGTTCGATATATCATGCAGCCTTACTTATTAGCCTATATTTTAGCTATTAAAAAGCAAGTTTTTGCTTGAGGCAGGCGGGCCGCATAAAACGACGTTGCGGGATTAGACTCTAGTCTGTACAGTACAATGGTCTCTGTCGGGTGGAAACATCATTATGTCCAAAACGCTTTCACTTTTCAGGATTGAAATGCAAAAGCATCACAAAACAAGTAGGGCACTAACCCATGAGGGGTTAGGGCACTAACCCATGAGGGGTTAGGGCACTAACCCATGAGGGGTTAGGGCACTAACGCATGAGGGGTTCCTGCCCAGAATTCACAAAAAAACACAAAAAGTTAAAATATGGCAATGGGATGCTTCTGCCCGATAACACTGTATAGTGTATAGTGCATGCATGCATGTCGTCTTTGGGTGTCTTTCCATCCGTGCGTGTGTGTGTGTGTGTGTGTGTGTGTGTGTGTGTTTCATGCGTGTGTGCATGCATGCACAGTATATACTGTAGATGTGGTGCAGTGGACTGGGTTGAAGTTTGCATGCTGCAGCTCAGAAAACACCACCACTACCTTGATTCCGCTGCGCTGAACGCGACTGTTAACGGTTCCATTTTTAATAGCTCTGAGCCCCCCTGACCGAGCGCGTGGGCGCAGCAGTGGAGCTAGCCCACTCACCACAACCTCGCACACCATTTAGTTTTTGTCGGTGAAAAAAGGTAGTCGACGGACATTTTTGGTCATAGTTTTATAGTTGAGGAACACTGTGTCACACTGTGTCTCTGTCATGGGGATGGTTGAGTCTGTTTGAATGGAGGAGGATTATCATTCGAGATGAAAGCTTTTCATTTCCTCTGACAGGGAAGACAATGAAGCGCACGTTGAGAGCGTGCACGACATGTTATGATGCTGATGATAGCTCACGGCTGCTTACTAATGACACGCTCACAACTGTAATTAGAAACACGGCAAAATAACACACACGCATGTCCCAATTAGAGCTGCAACTATTGCTTATTTCCCTTGCAATTATTCTATTGATTATTGTTTCGATTAGACATGCACGATATTGAAATTATGACTGGTCTCCGATTATTTGCAGGGTCATATCGGCCGATATCATTTCCGATACCGATATATATTATCATATTATACTTTTATTGAACTCATTATTTCTTTTAAATGAAATTTTTGGCTGCACTGTGAGTACAAAGCCATTGACGGTCACATTATTATTGCATCATCAATATCGGTGAAAATTATCTGGACTATTTTGAGATCGATTCGATACCGATATAGTGTTTTTTTTTTTCTGGCTGATTTTGATATGCCACCAATTTTTACCTTGAAAAAAGGTAAAGGTAAATCCTTTACCTTGTGTACGGGTACGGCTTCTTCAGACATTCAATTCAATTCAATTTTATTATAGTGTCAAATCACAACAAGTTGTCTCAAGACACTTTACAACCAACAAAGATCCACCCAGAGCATTGCAGCAGCATAAGTTATAATAGTAATGAAAAATAGACGGTATAGGCTAGGATAAGTGCATCAAATCAAATAAATCAATATATTATCTCTGTCGGGTGGAAACCTCATTGTTACTTTTCTTTGTGGATTTGCTACTTTTGCTGCTTTTGTGTGTCACTGTAGTGTGATCCAGTAAAAAATTAAAACACAAAAAGTTTAAATATGAAGATAAGAGGTTTCTGCCCCATAGCAACGATATGCAATGTACTGTGTGAACGCACACGCACGCACATACATACACACACGCTCACACCACCCACCCACGCATGCACGGATGCATGCACACACACACACACACACACACACACACACACACCCACACACACACACGCTCATGGACAGCAGGCTGTCAGGTTGAAGGCGAGGCAGTGAAAAATGCATGCAATGGAGGTTGGGCAGCTGTGCCCCCAAAGGCTTGCATCTGGTCCAATATGGCAACCTCTTCTTGGCAGGCACGCATGCGCGCACGCGCCAGAACCAACTGAATTCCCTCGGGCTGAAGCTGTTTGGCAGAGAGTTTTGAGCACTCACTGGTGTGTGTGTGTGTGTGTGTGTGTGTGTGTGTGTGTGCGTCGCGCTCGTTCATGCCATTTGTCCAGTGGTGGAAAAAGTACTCGGTACTCATGAAGGTTTTTTTTACTTAAGTAAAAGCAATGTAGGCTACTCTTTTCCAAGAAAAAAGTTTGGAATGCTACATGTACAAATAAATAAAGTAAAAAGTACAAAAGTATTGGTATCAAAATGTACTTAACCCATTTTGGGCAGGAACCCCTTTTGATGTTTTATTATGTTCTAATTTAGCTATTGAAAAATAGCAGCCACCGAGTGGCGCGCTATATAACTACCTGTCAGTGGGGAGTGTTGGCTGGGAGGAGGAGTAGAACTAAGGCCCTGTACGTCCTCTCTGGGGGGGTATTACCTGTCAGTGGGGAGTATTGGCTGGGAGGAGGAGTAGGACTAAGGCCCTGTACGACCTCTCTGGGGGGGGGGGGGGGGTAGTACCTGTCATTGGGGAGTGTAGTAGGACTAAGGCCCTGTACGTCCTCTCTCTGGGGGGGTAGTACCTGCCATTGGGGAGTAGTAGGACTAAGGCCCTGTACGTCCTCTCTGGGGGGGTACTACCTGTCAGTGGGGAGTATTGGCTGCTGAATTAATATCAACATCCTAATACATCCTAATACTGGGGGGTCAAATTATGACAGGCAATTCCTGCTAGGTCTTTTATTTTTGAAAAATAGTTAAAATATTATTTTCTGAAAACTGGAGGATTTAGAAGATTAATTTTTTTAATTTTGAGGTCAGGCCTAAATTGGTTAAAGTATTTTCAAATGGCCCAAATATATGGGGCTGAAGTGGTCAGATCACGAATAGATTTAACCATTATTTATTATAGAATGAGAATACAAGTGTGCATATAATATTTTATATTGGCGTTCGGCTCTGCTACATTTTCTCCCTGCTCGGCACAATTAAACACCATCATTAAACATTAAGAGCAGGGAGATAGATATACAATAACAACCCCGCATGGGGAACAGAAATAGCAGAGCCCATCGGTGGTGCTGGGGTGGTGAGGGGAGCAAACATTACATAACCAGGCAGGAACGTTCATTTGCAGAAGGAAGGCAGGAAGAAAGCATGCAGTCTAGGTGAGCTTAAATACACTGCCAAATTGTTCAGACCGCCACATCAGCGTATGACATTTGGGTCTTGCAAACACTATATACACCCACATAGTAATGCAGCATATTAACCTCCCCCCAAAACAACTAGAAACTGCAATCCATGCTTTCATTTCCTCCAGATTAGACTATTGTAACTCTCTATATATTGGTATTCACGTGATCGGAAATCGGGGCCGATCACATCATTTTCAAATGATCGGAATCGGATCGGGAGCAAATAAACATGAGCAGGACATCCCTAGTATCAATATTATATCCATATCATGATATTGTCTGTGATTTTGGATAGTGTACTATTGTGATATGGCATAAGTGTTCAATAAGAATATCGGATCTGGAAAAATCGGTAGGCTACTCAAAATCCAAACATTGGAATTGGATCAGGGGCAATAAGAAAACGTGATCGGGACATCCCTATGAAATACCTCAAAACTTTACTTAAGTACATTACCTAAGTAAATGTACTTGGTTACTTTCCACCGCTGCTACGCACACTGAGCTTAAAAACTTCAGTCTGAGTTCATCATAATCTCTTTTTAAAGTGGAAGAAAGCTTGAGCTAATCGCTGGCAGATAAGGCCTGAACCCTGCAGGCCTGGATCCATCAGTGTTATCTGGCTCTATATACGCTGGGTGTTCCTGGACCATATCGGAACTCAATTAAAATGACTGACGTAAAGCTATCTGCTTCTTCCCTCCGCAGGTCCGCATATTCCCTTACCTGATTGGTCGAGAGTCGGCCTTCGCAGATAATCTGAAATGGATGGCGTGCGCCAACAAAGGTGGGAATCTGTCTTCGACACACACCACATCCAGACCGATGGGCTTTAGTTCAGGGATTGGCGGGGATGCCTAGTTCCTAATCTGATGGAGGCTCGCCTCACGTAGATGTCTGGGTTGTGGGGGGGGTGCGCGTGTGTGCGCGTGCGTGCTTATGATGATGTATGATGATAAGAGTGCATAAGGCCCGCTCTACTCAGACAGCCTAAAGTTCCAGGCGTGTGCTGGGTGCAGAGTCAGAGAGAACATATAGAAAATTAATAAAATCTGCACACTCAGTCGAGTAAGAGTCTTTGTTTAATAATGATAGTGCTCCGCAGCAGCAGTCATACCAGACAGACAAACGTGTTTTGGCGCGCAGGCCTTCGTCAGTGAATTTTCGTCAGGTCCAATTTTGACACTGACGAAGGCCTGCACGCCGAAACGCGTTTGTCTGTCTGGTATGACTGCTGCTGCGGAGCACTATCATTATTAAACAAAGACTCTTACTCGACTGAGAGTGTGGATTTTATTCATTTTCTGATGAGAGTGCCCCTCACTTCACAAATCACTGAATACAGATCTATTATGTCCATGGTATTTAATGTGTTAATATCTCCCTCGCTCAAGGATATGAAAGTCCTTGAAATTGTAAAAGGTTGAGAATCGCTGCTCTGAAAGTGTTACTTACAGTTCAGCCGAATATTCCAGTCAAGTTCATAATATAACCCATTTAGACCTAAGGTCCATTCTACAAAATGTCTTCAAAAACGAGTTGAGTTTGAAATGTTCGCTTTAACAAAATATATAGGCTTTGCGGAAATGTTCATGTTTTTGAATGGGCAAAGTATAGAAAATAATGGTTAAAGTGGTTGAAATGACACGGATACGAATGATGACTCCAATAAGCATTGAACATGGTTCATAATAGTGTGCACGCACAGTCTCCCCATCACTCTGTGCACACACACACACACACACACACACACACACACACACACACACACACACACACACACACACACACACACACACAGGCTTCCCATGCATCACTCCTAGCCTGCTGACCGTGGCGGCATGCTGTGGCTGTCCTGCCCTGCCTTGTGTGACATGTGTGTACATCATCCCCTCAGTCTCAGCACCTTAGTGTTGTACAGTGTGAGCAGGGAGCATCCATCTATCTCCCTACAGTCTCAGCACCTTAGTGTAGTACAGTGTGAGCAGGGAGCATCCATCTATCTCCCCTCAGTCTCAGCACCTTAGTGTAGTACAGTGTGAGCAGGGAGCATCCATCTATCTCCTCTCAGTCTCAGCACCTTAGTGTTGTACAGTGTGAGCAGGGAGCATCCATCCTACTCCCCTCTGTCTCAGCACCTTAGTGTTGTACAGTGTGAGCAGGGAGCATCCATCTATCTCCCCTCAGTCTCAGCACCTTAGTGTAGTACAGTGTGAGCAGGGAGCATCCATCTATCTCCCCTCAGTCTCAGCACCTTAGTGTAGTACAGTGTGAGCAGGGAGCATCCATCTATCTCCCCTCAGTCTCAGCACCTTAGTGTAGTACAGTGTGAGCAGGGAGCATCCATCCTACTCCCCTCAGTCTCAGCACCTTAGTGTAGTACAGTGTGAGCAGGGAGCATCCATCTATCTCCCCTCAGTCTCAGCACCTTAGTGTAGTACAGTGTGAGCAGGGAGCATCCATCTATCTCCCCTCAGTCTCAGCACCTTAGTGTAGTACAGTGTGAGCAGGGAGCATCCATCCTACTCCCCTCAGTCTCAGCACCTTAGTGTTGTACAGTGTGAGCAGGGAGCATCCATCTATCTCCCCTCAGTCTCAGCACCTTAGTGTAGTACAGTGTGAGCAGGGAGCATCCATCTATCTCCCCTCAGTCTCAGCACCTTAGTGTAGTACAGTGTGAGCAGGGAGCATCCATCCTATTCCCCTCAGTCTCAGCACCTTAGTGTAGTACAGTGTGAGCAGGGAGCATCCATCTATCTCCCCTCAGTCTCAGCACCGTAGTGTAGTACAGTGTGAGCAGGGAGCATCCATCTATCTCCCCTCAGTCTCAGCACCTTAGTGTTGTACAGTGTGAGCAGGGAGCATCCATCTACTGTATCTCCCCTCAGTCTCAGCACCTTAGTGTAGTACAGTGTGAGCAGGGAGCATCCATCTATCTCCCCTCAGTCTCAGCACCTTAGTGTAGTACAGTGTGAGCAGGGAGCATCCATCCTACTCCCCTCTGTCTCAGCACCTTAGTGTAGTACAGTGTGAGCAGGGAGCATCCATCTATCTCCCCTCAGTCTCAGCACCTTAGTGTTGTACAGTGTGAGCAGGGAGCATCCATCCTACTCCCCTCAGTCTCAGCACCTTAGTGTAGTACAGTGTGAGCAGGGAGCATCCATCTACTGTATCTCCCCTCAGTCTCAGCACCTTAGTGTAGTACAGTGTGAGCAGGGAGCATCCATCTATCTCCCCTCAGTCTCAGCACCTTAGTGTTGTACAGTGTGAGCAGGGAGCATCCATCCTACTCCCCTCTGTCTCAGCACCTTAGTGTAGTACAGTGTGAGCAGGGAGCATCCATCTATCTCCCCTCAGTCTCAGCACCTTAGTGTTGTACAGTGTGAGCAGGGAGCATCCATCCTACTCCCCTCAGTCTCAGCACCTTAGTGTAGTACAGTGTGAGCAGGGAGCATCCATCTACTGTATCTCCCCTCAGTCTCAGCACCTTAGTGTAGTACAGTGTGAGCAGGGAGCATCCATCTATCTCCCCTCAGTCTCAGCACCTTAGTGTTGTACAGTGTGAGCAGGGAGCATCCATCTATCTCCCCTCAGTCTCAGCACCTTAGTGTTGTACAGTGTGAGCAGGGAGCATCCATCTATCTCCCCTCAGTCTCAGCACCTTAGTGTAGTACAGTGTGAGCAGGGAGCATCCATCCTACTCCCCTCTGTCTCAGCACCTTAGTGTAGTACAGTGTGAGCAGGGAGCATCCATCTATCTCCCCTCAGTCTCAGCACCTTAGTGTTGTACAGTGTGAGCAGGGAGCATCCATCTATCTCCCCTCAGTCTCAGCACCTTAGTGTAGTACAGTGTGAGCAGGGAGCATCCATCTATCTCCCCTCAGTCTCAGCACCTTAGTGTAGTACAGTGTGAGCAGGGAGCATCCATCCTACTCCCCTCTGTCTCAGCACCTTAGTGTACCACAGTGTATGATGCCAGTGTGAGCATGGAGCGTCCATCCATCCATCTCCCTGTTGTAGCCTGAAGGACACCGTCCTAACACCACAGGGCGGAGGCATGGAGGCATTCTGCTCCAGCCGCTGTGTGTGATTAATGATGATGCCCCTGAACCCTCAGCCCGCCCAGTGTGTGTGTGTGTGTGTGTGTGTGTGTGTGTGTGTGTGTGTGTGTGTGTGTGTGTGTGTGTGTGTGTGTGTGTGTGTGTGTGTGTGTGTGTGTGTGTGTGTGTGTGTGTGTGTGTGTGTGTGTGTGTGTGCGTGTGCGTGTGCGCGGTGTTCCCTCTCCAAGAATATGGACGCTGGTGTTCATTCAAGTGATTAATATTACATACAAAAAATATAGGCCAACATAATATACAGTGAGATTTTATCTTTTACTGAGCATCCATTATTTCTTAGAAAAATGTGAATTTCAGGTAGTTGGCAATCTCTCTCTCCCTTTGTACGTCCCTGCCTGTGCCCCAGCTGTGACGTTGAGTGCCATCTCACGTGTAGACATTAGCATCATAATGGCAGCATTATACCATCAAAGCAAAATGCCATCACTTTGGTCGTGATGCTCTTGGCCATTATACCTTTACTTCAGTCAGGATTTAACCATTTATTGCAACAAATGGAATACAGTTAAACTTGGTGTTAATGGCTCCGCTCTTTAACACGTTCATTGACTGCCAGAATTGTTTCAGTCTGTGTTCCTTCTCTGCCACCGGATTCTGCCGGGACTTTTATTTTGGAGACAAAAACAATTCACCTCAAAATGAACCGGAAGATAAATCAGCTGAAGTTAATGTGGCTACCGTCAAAGTCATCCGAAGAGTTAATATTGTAGCGACGATTTAGTAATGAGCCGCTAACATCCTGGTTTTGACCACCTCAATCTGAGAAAGGATTCGGAGAAAAAAACATTTTAAAAATCCAGCTATTGTATTGTAGAAGCTTATGGCTGTGGCCATCTTCCTTTCTGGTTTAGTGCCTGTTTAGCGCTAGCTATTGCACTTGTGAGCTGGCAAAATTTCATAAATTAGTGTAACTCGTGTTTGGCAGCCTGAGCCTTTTGGCCAAAACTTGTGTAACTTCTTCTTGGCAGTCAATGAGTTTTAAGTTGCAGTGCAGGAACAAAAGCCCCAAAAGTTGACTATACCCCTCCCCGAGGTAGAACAAAATGGGACATGTCCCGCGATTTACTGCAAAGGTCATGAAATTGATCCATGAAGTTACTCACCACATAGGCACCAAAACGCCTATCTGAAAGATGGAGTTCCAAGTCAATCCTTTGCCATTTTCTACCTGTTGGTTGTTTTTACATCATACTTGCATAGATGTTCTACAGGCACTATGCCTACATCCCAGAACAATCAGAATGCAAATATTTGGTTGAATCAGCAGCCTTTTATATATAGGCTGCTATATATATATATATATTTAAAAAAAACTTGTCATGAAATGAAATGGATGGTCAGTAGTTTTACTTTTACTGCAAAAGTCATGAAATTAATCCATGAAGTGACTCCCCACATAGGCAAAAAAACGCCTATCTGAAAGAGGGAGTTCCAAGAAAGTAATCTGTCATTTTCTACCTGCTGATTGTTTTGACATCATACTTGCACAGATGGCCTACAGGTAGTGTCCCTAGATCCCAGAACAATCAGAATGTCAATATTTGGTTCTATGGTGTAATAGAATAGAAATAGCAAAACTTGACTTTTCTGGGCAATATTCTCTTGTAATTTTGGTCCTACTCTTTATCAACAATGTGACATTCTTTTTTTCATATCTTTAAGATACCCTCTTCATGAAATGGATAGTCAGACATTTTACTTTTACTGCAAAAGTCATGAAAGTCATCCACGAAGTGACCATCACTGCAAAAAATGCCTACCCTGAAAGACGGTCAAACATGTTCTACCTGCTGGTTGTTTTTACATCATATGCAGGCATGCGGAATGCGCAAAGGGGGGGTTGGTGCTTGGGTACCTGCCCTTTTGCCTCAAAGTCCCCAAATAAATATATATATTTTTTGATATTCAGCTATAGTGTAGATTTTTGTCTTACACAAACATTAAATTCCCATTGACAATGGGTGGAGAAGTTACATAGACGAGCAAATTGGCTATTTTTGTCCTACAAAAATAATGGATGATGGATGATGTACAATGATAACAGCGCCCTCACTTCAGTTCACACGGGTGTGATTTTTATGTATACATGGTAATGAGAATGTATTGCTTATTTTACTAACCAAGGATACGATACCAAGTTATTGTGGAACATAGGTCTGCTATAGTTGGTTATTTCTGATGGGATGCCCAAAAAAGACCACCCCAAAATTGGTGCACGCTACACATGCACGAACATTTTTCGTCGACGAACATTTTTCTTCGACGAACATTTTTCGGCGACAAACATTTTTCGTCTACAAACATTTTTCGTAGACGAAAACAACACTGGTACATGTCTTGTCTTAGTGACGGGCCTATCAGATGTCTTGTCTTATTGACGGGCCTATCAGATGTCTTGTCTTATTGACGGGCCTATCAGAACACTGGTACATGTCTTGTCTTATTACGAAAAATGTTCGTCGACGAACATTTTTCGTCAACGAACATTTTTCGTCAACGAACATTTTTCGTCAACGAACATTTTTCGTCGACAAACATTTTTCGTTGACGAACATTTTTCGTCTACGAACATTTTGTGTCGACGAACATTTTTCGGCGACGAAAACAACACTGGTACATGTCTTGTCTTAGTGACGGGCCTATCAGATGTCTTGTCTTTCGGAGGATTGGAAAAAAGCCTAATCGACCTCACTTATCTCACATTTGCACACTAAAGTTTTTTTGGGCCGGGGTCTATTTTATCTATTATCCATTACCATTACACAGGCTGTAATCAAGATGGATATGACATGCATATGGCAAGATATGGACTGTATGCACACACACACACACACACACACACACACACACACACACACACACACACACACACACACTGTTCAATGTTAATTTAACTCTGAATGGAACCAACTCTGAATGTACACTCTCAGAGTTACAGACCCATAAGGGTCCATTTGGTTCCAAATGATCATTTAGCTGGGGACCCCCTGGGAACCACTGCTCTAATGTATGAATCCCCCCCCCCCACCAGGGTACTTCACCCAGATCTCCACGCTGGCGGACGTGCAGGAGAACGTGATGGAGTATCTTCACGTTCTGAGTCGTCCCAAGGTCATCGACCAGGAGCACGACACGGTGTGGACCGAGGCGTACATAGACAGCACCGTAAGTATCCCTGTGATCAGTTCTGGGCGCCGGTCCAACACAGCCGGTGGGTCCCGTATTTGTTCACCGTTCTGAGCTCCTCCTCCCCTCCCCTCACTGATAGAAAACAGCAGAGAACACTGACGTCACCACATTTGGGGCGACGACCCTCTGCACTGTTGTTGGTTAGTGAAATTCAAGTTGACTCCCACTTCAAATCTTGTCCCACAAATCACACAAAACATCAAATTCTTATCCTGATTATATAAAGAACAAACTACAACTTGCTTTGAAGCCCAAAAAGCCAACCTCCGCGTTCACCGTTTAATAGCTTATATCTCCACCATGGGCAGCAGACAGTGAGCGGTTAGGGACCGTCTACATAGTGCAACACCGAACTTCAAAATATTCATTAACTTCCATTTATAGGCAGAATATCACCACCATATTTACATCACACATCAATGGTGTACTTATGATTGTACTACAGCATTTAATTAGCCTATACTTTTGTGCCCAACCCAACTTCCCAAGACCATCTGTAAACAATTCCCCCCTATCAGTAATGTGATCTATTACATCGCACACTGAACATGATTTGCTGTTCATATATTCAGAACGGGTAAGGACTAGTATTAACAACCGAATGATTTCAGCAGCGAACTGCAATGCATTGTCTGGCGTATTTTTGTGTCCATCTCAGAGTGTGAACTAGCAGGAAAGTGTGTGTGTATCTGCGCCAGATGGTGAACCATTAGGTGAACGAGTCTCGTGTGTGTGTGTGTGTGTGTGTGTGTGTGTGTGTGTGTGTGTGTGTGTGTGTGGGAGTGCTGTAGCGTGGGTGTAGCAGCACTAATGTGAGACGCACCCCTGTCTGAGTTCAATCTCTGATCTCCTCAAATCTGGTGTAACCCTCCCTCCCCCGCGACACATAAAACCACACACAAGCAAACATTTCATTTGCGTCCAGCCTCTCATCTTTTGCTTCTTTTTTGTCCCCGTAACATTTCCCTGACAGACACATTCCCATGAATACCTGAACCAAAATGTACATGAATTGTGTGCAGGGACGGATTAATCCCCAGGAGGGCCTTGGGGCCAGTCTTTTTTAGGGGGCCCCCATAGCGCGATAGCTCGCGCAAATGTTCATCATTCTTTTTACCTAAATTTGACACAATCAGCAGCCAATGAAGGTCCCCAGGAGCCCTTTTCAGAGTATCAAACCCAGTACCACGCAGTCCGGTTTCCCTGAAGGGCCCTGAAGTGCCAAGGGCCCCTGGGCATAATTTGGCCCTGATTGTGTGTCCTTCCTGGCACACACATTAGCATGCTTGAACCCCCCCCCCACCACCACCACCACGTTCCACAACAACCACAAAACCCACAGAATGTACCTCGATCCATAATCCACGCACAATAAGCGGCGTGCACAGCGAGGCACGCACAGTGCTTCCATTGTGCCGTCATGAAACGGCGAGTCATTCATCCTCTCCCTGCTTCTGAATAGATTTAAAAGAGAAGAGAGCAGAGGAAATGGAAAGAGACAAAGGTTTGTGTGTGTGTGTGTGTGTGTGTGTGTGTGTGTGTGGGGGGGGGGGGTCCTTCCTTGGAGCTACGGGAAATGGACCACGTTTTGTGTCCTCGACCCTCTTCTTCTTCTTCACATTTTTTCCCCCTCTCGCGTTCATCACGCCGCATTTGTTGCCGCCTCTTTGTTTTGTCGCTCGATTTGTCCTCCTTGTTATCTCGGCCCATTTGTCACAGTCAAGATGCGTGCACTCAGCCCACACGCACGCACATACTGTACACACACACACACACACACACACACACACACACACACACACACACACACACACACATACACACACACACGCGCACACTGGCCCCACAAGCACTACACACACACACACACACACACACACACACACACACACACACACACATACTGACCCCACAAGCACTCCGCACGCACACACACACACACACACACACACACACACACACACACACACACACACACACACACATGCATTCCACAGTACCACTGCAGTAACAGCTCTACGTTCGTTTTTTAAACACTGCTTTCTGTTGAGCTATATTATTTCCTCTGGTCAGTATATGAGCCTCAACAGCAGCATGATTTGAACCTGATTGATGGATTGGGACAGGCCCTGATACCCATACGTGTGTCTCAACCAATAAAGTCATGTATTATTGATATTTGGCTTTTGTGGACTCCAGGATCAGAATTATCTTCGTTGTAAATACAGTTGTGAAACAGTGGGTGGCTTTAGTTTTTTGTTGTGTGAAATCGTCTGTTGGTGTTTCCAGACAAGAGAAAGAAATCTCACGCTCGGAACACAATGCTCTAAACCTTGTTATTGTTGTTGTTTTGTTTTTTACTTTGGGTCATCTTCTGTTGTTTTGTACTATACACAAATAAAGGTGACTTGTCTTGACACTATAGCACACCACAGCCACCGAAGCAGGTAGCTACCCAGCAGGAAAACCACACTTACAAAGCCTTTGTGAAACTTGACTCATCTGAAACCTTTTCTCTTCCCACCCTCCTCCTCCTCCTCCTCCCCCTCTTCTTGCTCTCTTCTTCCGTTTGACCTTTGACATCTGTATAGCTCCCCCAGGCCCAACAGGTAAACGTCTTGATGGGCACCCATCCCACCCTCTCCCAACACCCCCATCACGTTTTACGTTGTGTGCTCTCACATGTGTCCCGTGTGTGTGTGTGTGTGTGTGTGTGTGTGTGTGTGTGTGTGTGTGTGTGTGTGCGCGTCCATGCGTGCATTTCAGTGGGGTTTTTAAGTGTAGTGGCACCCCATGGCATCTGTGTGTTGTCGTGCGTTTGGGTGTTGTACTTCTGTATGTCTGGCTGGCTGGTGTTGGTCGTGTGCAGTCCCTGTGTTTCGACCTGACGCAGCCTCCTCCTCTTCTCCTATACGCTTCATTCATACTCTGTCGCACCACGCCGCCACGCGACGAAAATAGCCCCGATTCGCTGTGTTGATTTCGTCCACTAACGAAAGATGTTTGTTGTCTTAACTTTTTTTCACTGAAGAAAACTAAATATAAACTAAGCTACGATGACATAATTATTGACAATCTCGTCAACAAATAAAAACTAGACTAAAATGTTAGGGAGGGACTAGTGAAGAAGAGATCCAGTAGAACTAAAAGACAAGTCGTTTTATGTTTGGTTGCGCTTGAGTGTTGCGCTCTGAAAATAGCCGATCTACAAGCTCACAAGTTGTGAGTTGTGAGATCATGAGCAATATATGGCGATGTATTTTTGTCGACAAAATCAACTGTACATTTAGTCGGCTGAAACTAGACAGAAAAATGTAATGAAATGTTATGTGAATAGAGCCTATAGACTATTATGACTAAAACCACATCTGTCAAAATCAACACTGCCGATCCGAGAACGAGCTCATTTTCGCCGCGTGAAGACCACCAGCGTGCGACAACGTATGGATCAGGCTTCACAAAGCCCTGCATTGTGTGGTTTTCCATATCGGTGCAGTCGATTCGCCCACGGTCCTCCTCCCACACACGCCTTATCCTACACACACACACGCACGCACACACGCGCCACAGACACACACGCACGCACACACCACACGATCCACTCCTCACTGTGTGGACGCTGTGTCGGTCCTGCTTCGCTCATGTCAGAATGCTGGCAGCTAGCTGTGAAGTTGCTTTTTCTTTTGTCGTCCCGTTTTGCTTGTGTGATTTCTCACTGTGATACACATGATGATAATGATGATGGCTTGTGTCGTGTTCGTTCTGTTGTGGAATTCTCAACCATTTGACCCATTCTGGTCGGGAACCCCTTTTGGTGTTTTACCCCTTCAGACCGGGGAACCCATTTTGGGGTTCTGTACAGTATGTACAGTATTCAAAAATGTTAAAAAGAAAATGATGCTGCTATATAAGAAGTTTTTCAGAAAACTTAGGTCAGGATTTAGAGGTGTTTTTAGAATCGGCCTCAGGCCTAAATGGGTTTATCTTTTCTGGGTGAAACGTCCAATAGCCTAATACTGCAGTGGTCAGGCCAATGACCCCCTTGCCTAGAGGGAGATCAAGCAGGAACCCGACTACATACTATATAACAATGTAACGCAGACTTAACTTTTATCAGACACTAGTGTAGTGTACTGTAAATTAATGAATTTAATATGATCGAATCCATTTTACCACTTAAACCCTCAATACTTAGGAAACTTGACCTACTGTATGTACTACTGTAAAACAGCAGGTCTAAACATTGCTACTTTTTGCGAATGTTCTGCCCAGAACATAGGACACTATGGTTCAAGTTGAAGACCTATGGTCTACTGTATATGCGAACATGTTCAGATGCCTATATATAATGGATTTGCTGTGTTTTATGAACTAAACCTATGCCCGTCGGGCACTGGCATACTTGGAAATGGTGCAATCTGGGAACAATGGCAATTGGAATACATACCCCACCCTAGTTGCAATAGCCGTTATTTTAACTAAGCTTAATTTGCTTCAGAATATGCATTTTGAGGGCATCTCTGATGTTCCATTTATACAGAAAACTGAATGTGAAAAGTGGACTGATTAAGTATGATTTGCTGTTTTTTATATAAAAGTGTACTATATTTGTATGTCGCTAAATGTTCTGATGAATTGAAAATGGTGGACCCTGTTGTAAACTAGTGTAATGCTTTATCAGCGTGTTGTCCACAGTAACAGTCTTTGTATAATGAGTTGTGCTTTCATGTGAAATGTACCCATTCTGCAAACTGTTAATAAATACTTCAATCAATCAATCAATCACATGGCAGGTGAGGGGAATAAAGGCCGGGGCTGCCATGGCAATCAATTGGCTCAGGCAGAGCCTTGAAATTGCACAGGTGTGGGGACTTACGCTAATTAGGTCCATTGGCAGAACCTGACCAGAGCCTTTTCTGGCGGTTCTGGACGACCGTGTATCCGACCGTCTCAAGGCTGGCCACTGCTCTCCCTGTGGTGGTGTGGAACGCGTGTGTGGAATTTGAAGTCGGTGGGGTGAGCTGTTACACGGGGGGGATCTCTATTATGATAACATTGATGACAGTAGCATCCTCAACTGGGGGAGCAGATAGTCCGTCCCATTAGGCAGCTGGCGGGCCGTATGTCTGACACTGCACAGTTAGGGTGACAGCCTGCCTGGCAGATAGACACCGGAGCAGATCAGCACCAACGTGCAGGAATAGACGCTGCATTGTCAGGCTGCAGCCGCGCAGCGGCGAGTAGCGGCGTCATCCGCACTGTGTTGTTCACGCACTGCCAGTCAGTCCACCGTCTCTTGCAAAGGGCTGGTGACTTTTTTTTTCTTTTTCTTTTTCTTTTTTACGGTTTCATGACATTAATTTTCATTCCTTTTTCTTTTTTTCTGCCCTCAACAGTGACATCTGCTGGCAAATTCCTATGTTATATATGGGGTTTGTAGACTATTACATCACAGTCCTACTAGGCCAAATACAGGGGCTGTGACAGACACCCAATTGTCAGTACATTTAGTCTTAGTTTTCATCATCGGATCTTAGTTTTTATTTAGTTTTCATTTAGTTTTTGTCAGTGAAAAACTTTAGTGGACAAAATCAACACTGTCCTTTCCTTTGTTGTATGCTTAACTCAAAGAGATAAATGAGGACCATGGCTCCGTCTGGGGTTCAGTTTAGCACCATTAGGAAGCCGGTAATGGCTGCTCTTCTCCTCGCTAATCACCTAATCACCTGTTAATTAATGTAATTTCCTAGAGCAGCTGCGCAAATCAGATTTTTCCACAATGGGTAAACGTGATGTGTATTAACGTGCATGACTGTGCACACACACACACACACACACACACACACACACACATGCACATGTGCTGTGTGATAGGGGCGCAACAGCTAATCAAACTAATTGATTATAAAAAAAATAATGACTTTTAGTTTCATGAAATCGATCCCTATCTTGGTGGTAATGACATTATAGGCAAAGCATGTTCAAAACATAAAAGAAAATATAAGGTAATATGCACATGCATAAAGTGAGTGGCAAAGTGATTTTAAAGTTTTGTTTATGTTTTAGATTGTTATTAGAGAAAGTAAAAGATGAGTGTTCATTTTTGAGTGGTGCAACCACTCCCTTACAGAGCTATGTGTGTGCCTGGGTCAGTGGGTGCCTGGGTAAAGCATGGTTGTTTTTCACCACCTGTGCACAACCTAACACACACGCACATGCTAACTGTATAGGCTATATGATGATTTCCTTGGTTGAAAAAAAAACAAAGTTGTCCTTTATCGTAATTGAATGTGATCAGATTGGACTTTTCTGTTTGGATGTATTGGCTGTCAAGGCCAGAAAGTAGTTTCTTTGCCACACAGTAGGTGTTCCCGCATAACTTCCGGGTATGATGATGATGTCACACGCATACCCTCTATTGTTCATCAAAAAGATATGTGTGAAAAAGATCACCCTTTATCGAAAAAGCAATCGATAGAAAACTAATCGAGAGTCTCAGCCCTGAGTGCTTACCCACGGTCCATGCGTTGAAGAAGGTCCCTGTGAGCGTTTATAGACTGGTGATATACGATCCAATTGTCCAGAGGCTGGAAATAGACGCTGTATTTTTAGATGAGGCCTCTGTTCCTCCTTTGTCCCGTCCTTTGATCGATCCCCGTCTCCAGCAGCAAGAAGACTGAGCGTCATCGTTACAACATGTGTGTTTACGTGTGCTTGTTCTCCCATTCCGTGTCTAACAATCAACTTAAGCTATCAACTTTATTTATTGTCACGTCACTGGTTTACGGATTGTTGTTTTTTTTGCACGAGCCCCATCATGTGGTTTTTTTTTCAGAAAGGGAGAAGGAAGGGAGATGGAGAGCAGAGAGAAAAATCAAACATTAAAAGGGCCTTATAAAGCATGAGGTCAGTCCACTGCCCCCCCCAGGTTGGCAGAGGAAGTGTAGCGCCCGGGATTACATTAGATAATTGACACTGGATGAAAAAATGGCTTACAGAATCGTGGGATAAAGCCGTGTAGGCTGATTTTGTGTGATTAAGAAGAGCATGGTGGTGCAGTGAGTCGCTAGCGCTGTCGCCTCACAGCTAGAAGGTCCCGGGTTCAAGGGTTCAATTCCCGCTGGGCTGTGATTGGCCAGGATTACAGTTTAGGCAATTGGCACCGGGTGAAAAATGGGTTACAAAAATTGTGTGATAAAAATGTATATATATATTTTAAAAAAACCCCATCAGATTAATAAAAAACATGGCAGACTAGCAAGCAACACAGCTGCACCAATCAAATTATTGGATAATTAAGTATTAATTGGATTAGCTGCAGCTGTGTTGCTCACATGAATTTAAACAGCTGTTTGTGTTATCAGTACAGTAAATAAGCACGCTGAGCACCGTTACAGTGAGGCAACATGATTCATGTTTTTTGTGCGTGTGCGTGTGCGTGCGTGTGCGTGTGTGTGTGTGTGTGTGTGTGTGTGTGTGTGTGTGTGTGCGCTAGTGCTAGTGACATCTGTCTGCGATATAAGGTCAGCAGCCATCTCTCAGTCCTCTGGTCTGTGTGCAGCAGAGTGGACGCCTCTCTGTCATTACCTATAATGACTGCACGGTGCCAGGCTGAGAGCTATATAGTGTCTGGCTGCCTGGGAGGGAAGTATTGTGTGGAACAGAACCATGCCTTATCCGCTCCATTAGCTGCTTCGAACGGGTGGTTCACCTCAAAACCTGTGTGTTGTTTCCTTAACCAGGGTTCATCAATCTGTCCGTGCACGTGCCTGTGGCACAAGACTTGGTCTAGTCTGTCTGTGGCAAACTTTTCATGTTCTGTTTTTACAGATTTCTTTATTTTGATCATAAGACACAATTACTGAATGTCAAGTCTCCAGGTTTTCTTCAGAATATGTACGACACTTATTTACTATGAAACCATGGCATTAGGAGTTCAACTAGTATTGGTACTTCTCAAATGTTTTATTTGCAAGGATCCCCTTAACACTACGAGTGTACAAATCGAACCATTTGTACACCCTCAGAGTTACAAACCTGTTGGTTTGTGGTTGGAGTGGCCAACCCTCCAACTTTGTGTGAACCTAGAAGGCAGTCTCTCTCTCTCTCTCTCTCTCTCTCTCTCTCTCTCTCTCTATCGGTCTCTCTCTCTCTCTCTCGGTCTCTCTCTCTCTCTCTCTCTCTCTCTCTCTCTCTCTCTCTCTCTCTCTCTCTCTCCTTGTCTATCCCTGAAAAAGCTGGCAAAGCATTGAGCTTTCATCTCTTAATAGATAGCAACTCCAGATAGGGGACAGCCGGTTAAAATATGAAATGTCGTAATTATTCCGTCAGCCTTTTAGGATGAAGGAAAAGATGCCCATCCAGGACGATCACTTTGCCTCTGGATAAGCTTAAAGTGCACCAGATGCCCATCCCGGACAATCACTTTGCCTCTGGATAAGCTTAAAGTGCACCAGATGCCCATCCCGGACAATCACTTTGTCTCTGGATAAGCTTAAAGGTGATATAGGCAGGTTTTCAGCCAAAAATCAAAATATTTATCTATCTATATTTGTGGCCTTATTCCCTCTATCTTCCCCTATATTTTGATGCTGAGCTGCTGCCCTGTAGACATACACTCTCCCTTTGTCTCCCTCTATGTGTTTGTATCTGTTTATATCCACTGTTGTTTTTGTCTCGGGACGTCAGGAAGTGTGTTGGGAGGAGGGTCTGTGTGGGGGGTGACGCGGAGTCTTAGCCAATCACAGCGCGAGGGTCTGACTGTGTGTTCGACCCAGCAGTATTATAATGAAAACGCAATGCGATTTCATTGCAAGTATAATATTATCCCCATATCTTAGTTTCACCATTGTTCATGTGAAATAGTATGTTTATGATGTAATATGTAAGCCTGTTGAAATTATGAGAATCGCTATGTATAGCGCATGGTTGGGTGGTCCGGCCGGCTTGAAGCTTGCATTCAACCCGTGCTCGCCAACGGTGACAAGCCGTCGCTGATCATCATAGCAATTTTTCTTCATTGCAATGAATAACCGTGGACAAAGTAGTTCACATGAACGATGCTGTAGTGGCTGGGGCATTTGAGGGGCAATATGTTTTATATGCACGATTACAAATGAAAGATAATTGAATTGAGAGCCAGTGAGTCTGCTCCACTACTTCCTACTTCCTCATTTGCGGGACTCGTCGTGTCAGTCTTGTGATATTGTGATTACGCTACAGTTACCCTTAAAAAAACATGTCAACTCAATGTCATTGTTGTAACTATGATATCGATAGAAATTCATATTTTTTTAATGTCATATTTAGCCATACGAGCGCAATATCCATAGCGTCCCATAACAACCCCATAGCCTGAAGTGACCTGGCTCAGCCAATAGAATGACGGGGGGAGGGGGGTGGAGCTAGATTTTAATTTGTTTGGAAACACTCGATCAATGCTGTGTACAAACACTGGAAACTTGTCTACAATACCTTTAAAGTGCACCAGATGCCCATCCCGGACAATCACTTTGCCTCTGGATAAGCTTAAAGTGCACCAGATTCCTCACAAAGTCTTTTTGATTGAGTATGTCTTAAAGTTGGATAATGTACATAAAACATGCAGAGGGTCCTCCTCCTGATGCGGATGATTTGAACTTGTGGATGCGTTAACGTTATGCACAATATGTGACGTAGACGCACGCACGCACGCAACCGCTGGATGGGCATGCTTCACTACTGAACACTCTGTACAATGACTCTTAACCTCATTTCAACGTATAACTCTCTTTCTCTGTCTGTCTCTGTATTTCTGTTTCTGTCTCTGTATCTCTATGTCTCTATCTATGTATCTGTCTCTCTCTCTTGTCTCTGTCTTTCTCTCTCTCTCTCTCTCTGTGTGTCTCTCTCTCATCGTTATGACAGCAGGACCCAGGTCTTGGTCCTGTCCTGATGACCACTGTAGCGATGCCAGTGTTCAGCACAAAGAATGCGACAGTAAGTATGTCTGTTTCCTACAATATTTTAGATCATTATGTCCAATGATTAGAAAAAAACATAACAAAACCAATAAAGAATCAAAAAAAAAATCTAAACATTTTCGTTGTGACATCCTGCTGTGTGTTTGTCAGAGAAACCGTGGAATCTTGCTTGGCGTGGTCGGCACAGATGTTCCCGTCTCGGAGCTGCTCAAAACTATTCCTAAATACAAGGTAACACACGCATGCATGCAATTTTATAGCGATTTTCCAAGTGCTCAAATCGCTTTACATTCATTCATTCGTAAATTGGGAGGTGAAGCGGCGAACAGTCGACGCCAGCGTCCTCACTTCCCACATTCACACACCAATGTTGACGAGCTCACACCGACCAACTCATTGGAGGCAATGTAGGGTTCAGTGTCTTGCCCAAGGACACTTCGACATGTGGACAGGAGAAGCCGGGATTCGAACCGCCGACCCAGGGATCATTGGACTACCTTGCTCTACCTCCTGAGCCACAGCCGCCCTACCCACAAGATATGCTATTTTTCAGCCGTGAAAATGTGTGCAAATCTTTGAATACAGTATTTTTCTTTTAAAGCAAATCTTGTTATCTAAAATCTTTGCTCCCTCAGGTCCCTGGAACAAAACAAATTCAGATGGGGGTTGACAGCCAAATACATATTTTTTGGGGTTCCTTGACATGAAAAGGTTTGAGCGCCACTGACTGTCTTGTCAGTACGTTTTTCGAGAAAAAATTTAGGATTTAGAAGATTTTTTTTTAAATCGGCCTCAGGTCTTACTGGGATAACGGTGTGTCAATCCAGCTCCGCCTCCAACATCGCACTGCAAACTGAATGCCGAGCGCTCACAGTTTGCCCAAATAAATTGGCGGCGCGTCTTCTTTGGTACACAAAGTTTTCACTCTGATTATATACAGCCCCTACACGCCTGAAGGCCAATAATGACAGGAAAATGATGCAGTGTGTGTTGTAGATACAAACGCATTCAGACGAAGTCCGCCATACCCTCCTCTCCTTCACTGCAGGCCCATCTTTCACTCACAGATCTGGGTGTCTAAATAATATGAGGGTTGTCTGTTTGGACGTGACATTTTGAATTGAGTTATTCTCCCCCCCCCCAGGGGGGATGAAAGAAAGATGTTCTCCGTCCCATTTTTGCTTTTGTGCGGCATTCAAAATAGCTTTGTGTTGAAGGACGGATTCTGGCGGCGCAAATTACAAAGGACTTGATTAGACTTTGCATACATATTCATACGTGTCATGTACTAATTTTTCTTCTGTGTGTGTGCGTGTGTGTGTGTGTGTGTGTCTGAATGCATGTGTGTGTATCTTTCTCCTTAGCTGGGCATTCATGGCTATGCCTTCGCCATCACCAACAATGGCTACATCCTCACTCACCCAGACCTGCGGCCACTTGTGAGTATATTGAGTCCAGCAGGCATGCAGCATGGTCTCTCTGTCACACGCTGTAATGAGTCAGCATCCTTGTGTTGTGTTGTGTACTGTCTATCTGTGTATCTATGTATTTTCAATTACCGGTCTCGCAACAGTGCACATTGAGATGCAGATTGGCCTTGCAAAATAGGTGTGTTATGGTGGGGAGTCTGAATGTTCACGTGCGTGCGTGCATGTGTGCGTGCGCGTGCGCAGTGGTGGAAACAGTACTCACGTTTCTTACTTAAGTAAAAGTATCGATACTGCAATATAGAAATGCCCCGTTACAAGCTCACAACACGTAGTAGATCATCTATTTTTCTGCTTTAAATTCCCCGACTTTGTTTTCATAAAATGATCGTCCTAAATGCTGACGTCCTAGTATCGTGATACAAATGGGTGTGTGTGTGTGTGTGCGTGCATGTTACAGTAGCTGGTGGTATGTTGATGAGCAGACAGTGTTCAAGTCCTCTGCTGTGCTGTGAATTGCCAGAGATGATGCAGCCTCTGAATGGACTGTGATTAACTCTGTCACACACTTCTCTACAGAGAGCATGAGAGTGAAAGAGACAGGCAGGCGAGCAGGCGGGCGGGCGGGCAGGCAGGCAGGCAGGCAGGCAGGCAGGCGGGCAGGCAGGCAGTTTAATTGCAGTCTGATTAACACTCCGAGCGGCCAAACGGAGGTCTCCGTCCTATCAAATAGTTACGCTCAGAGCCCCGAACGGAGATTAATCAAAAGACGGAACATTAATCATTTCATAACCGAGCACACCGCTCTACAGGCTTGGAGTGTCGATTGGGCAACATCCGATGTCATGTCCGGTTGGGACGTCATCCAAAGTGGTACCCCTCCATTTTAATGGATGGGATGAAAAATCTTAAAACGTGAATACGGTAACTCTTGATCTAAATCAATGCTTCCAATTCTAACCAAAGATTATGTTTTTGACGGCCCATCGCGGTCCCGTCGCTTGTCGCGTTAGAAGTAATCATACCCCCTGTTGTTGTCGATCCTTTCAGGGGTTTTTGGCTATTTCTAGCTACTTCCAAGATGGTGCGGAGCAACCTTGAATTAAGCTCTGAAGCTGCAAATCGCTGGACGCATTGATTTAATGGTTCCACATACCCCCGGGCGGTCAGAGTGTTAAAGATGGTAATGAACAGTTTTTCACAGCCATTGGATAAGGAAAACTGTCCTCACTGACAGTGAGGGCACGCACGCACGCACGCACACACTCACACGCAGCTCTATTTCATGTATATTTTAATGGTGATATCAAACAGCCAGTGAATGGGGGCTGATGGCAGGTTGATTATGTCCACTTAACCTCAGCAATATTGAAGAGCAGAGTGATGGGACCTTAATGCTGACCTTTTGAGTGAAAAACGCATGCACACACACACCAGTTGAGGTTTTTGAGCGGTGCCTCCACACCATTACGGAGCTCCGTCCATCCGTATGTCCGTATGTACTGTATGTCCGAGTACGGAAAGCTGCAACACATTAACTCTGTCATTTCCTGACCGGGCCGCCCCCAAGGGGGTTTTCCTGGGGGTCTGGATGTTGTGGGGACCCCCCGGGGACCCCCACATGGTACATTGCACGCACTCCTTACATACCCATAATCTGGTCCTTTAATTCCTTACATACTGTACCATAATCTGGTCCTTTCCTTTGTGGGGACAAAACAACTATCCTTGGACTAGTATAGCACTAGAGTACATCACCTTTAAACTTCACCCTTAAATTCAGATGTGAAAACAAATACCCCAAATACACACGTACCGTAGCTAGCATACGACGTAGCATTCAAATTGTCTGATGCTGACCATGTGAGACTGAAAATATATAAGTGGGGCCTGGGCCGGTTTAGCGGTTCAGGCAGTTTGGCTGGTAATCCAGCATGAGTCATGACATTGTGTCGCTGGTTCGAGTCCCGATCCCGACGAACTTTACTGTGTGTCTTCCCCCCATCTCTCTCCCTGTTTCCTGTCTACCATACTGTAATCTATCAATAAAGGCCAAAAAACCCCCAAAAATATCTTAAAAAAATAAAATATATAAGTGGTAAAGGCAGTCTGTCTTTACCACACTACTCTTTAAGATGATATCTTAAATAAGATCATCTAATCACAGTACTCGCCTACATGGATGAGTTTGAATGTGTGCAATTGGCTGCATCATTAATTAACCTCTCGCACTTAATCAGTGATGGATCAGATTAATTATTGATCCCTTGTGTTTGTACATCTGAAAAGTAACAGTTTTGGACATATGAGGTTTCCACCTGACAGAGACAATATTTACCCATTTCTCTCTCTCACTCTCACTCTCACTCTGTGTGTGTGTGTGTGTGTGTGTGTGTGTGTGTGTGTGTGTGTGTGTGTGTGTGTGTGTGTGTGTGTGTCTAGTACGCTGTTGGGAAGAAACGAAGGAAACCAAACTACAGCAGTTCCAGTGTGGACCTGTCTGAGGTGGAATGGGAGGATAGAGATGACACGGTATTTATACATACATACTGTACATACATACGGTAGTAATACTGTATATTTGTTCATACACGTATATCTGTCATAAGGATATAAAACACAATCTGGAGAGCTTGGCAGCTCATTTCCTATGTGATGCTTTGGGCGTTGTCATATGTCTCTTTCCCACTTCAAGAACTAAGGGAACCTGTGTGTGTGTGTGTGTGTGTGTGTGTGTGTGTGTGTGTGTGTGTGTGTGTGTGTGTGTGTGTGTGTGTGCGCGCGCGCGCCGCTGTTTGTTTGTGTGTGTGCGTGCACATTCAGCTGAGGAACGCCATGGTCAACAGAAAGACGGGTCTGTTCTCCATGGAGGTGAGGAAGACCGTGGATAAAGGGGTGAGTGAGGAGCCAAGGACACGTGTGCACACACACACATGCACACGCACACACACAGGCACACACCAGTTATTTTGCCTAATAGCGGTACCAGAAGTAAACAGTCAGCAGGGAGGCAGTCACTGTGCCAGGAGCCTCTTTTCACCCTGCAGAGCACACACGGACGCACACGCATACACACACACACACACACACACACACACACACACACACACACACACACACGCACACGCTAACCCACTCTTATGGAATTCCGTTAAAGTGTGTGCGTGTGTGTGTTTCTCCTTATCACCACCAAACACATGTTGCTGAATCTGGGAGGAAAAAACACCCCAATGATTCTCTTTACTATAGCAGTCTGTTAGAGAGAGAGAGAGAGAGAGGGGGGGGGGGGGGGTAGAGCGAGAGGTAGAGAGAGAGGGAGATGGAAAGTGAGGGAGAGAGAGTGGTAGGGAGAGGGAGAGAGACATAGACAGACAGAGAGTGAGAGGTGTGTGTGTGTGTGTGTGTGTGTGTGTGTGTGTGTGTCCTTGTTACACACTTGGACATCTTGCATTTTCACAGCTTAGTGATCAGCATTCTACCTCGGGATGATTATTGAGCATGTCATGTGCACACACACATGCGCACGTGTAACGCACTCACGCACGCACAGCTTGTCGATCTACAGTATATCCTCATGACAGATGGTCAGATATATTACTGATGCATTCTGACTGCTCCACTAGATGGAGCCAGATGGCAGCAAATCTGCTGCTGCACTCTTGTTCCCATGGATTAATCCATTTTGGCCTGACCTCGAATTAAAAATAAATCTTCTAAATCCTCCAGTTTTCTGAGATAAATATTTTCACGATTTTTCTAAAATAGCAGACCTACAAGCTTGTAGATCTGCTATTTTTCAATAGCTAAACTATAACATAATGTTATGAATGTCATTGGTAATGAACACCAAAAGGGGTTCCCGCCCAAAATGGATTAAAGTTCTCAGTCGCAAAGACTTATTTGTAATTTCAGTCATTCGGATTGCATGGAAGCCATATGCAGCATGTTTGTCTCGTACTTGTATGGAAGCATTCTGCGCAGAGATGAGCTTTTTTCGTTTATTTGAAGTTTAGGGCATTTGAAGTTGTCAAACTAGTAAAATGTTCAGAAGCATCTTAGATACAGTCTTAGTAGTCTCATATATTTCTTTTAAAAGCACAAAGGCAGCACTGTACTTAGAACAGCATGAACAATATTAGTCTACTGAAACATAATTTCAAGGCTTATTCTTGTTTGGCTTCCTTCAGACAATGCAGCAGCAAATATATAATATAACATCAAACAGCAAACACAGCAAGCAAACAAAAAGAAGAACAAGAGTTTATGATATGTGCATGTTTACCTTGTCGTAGCAAAGTCAGGTGAATTTCTTTGTGAACAACTTCACAGTAGGCTTCCATAAATATACAACAAAAAAAGCCGGGGCAGCGGCTCAGAACCTCTGAACAGCACTCAGCGGGTCAATGGAGACCCAATTGGTCTCCGGTTCCAACTCCGATGTTGCAGATTTTCCCCCTGGACCCCTGGATAGTGCGAGAGGAGGGCGAAGGTACGGGCTAGTGTTTTCCTTTTCCCTGATACGCTCTGGTTCTTATCAGTTCCTTTATGTATCTGATTGTTGGGGGAAAGAAGCTCTTTTGCATTCCAGTGGCTTTGAGACTTCGAAACCGCTTCCCATGCGGCAGTATCTCAAACAGACTACTGTGTGTGTGTGTGTGTGTGTGTGTGTGTGTGTGTGTGTGTGTGTGTGTGTGTGTGTGTGTGTGTGTGTGTGTGTGTGTGTGTGTGTGTGTGTGTGTGTGTGTGTGTGTGTGTGTGTGTGTGTGTGTGTGTCAGAAACGGGTGCTGGTTCTCCATAATGACTACTATTACACCGACATCAAGGGGACCCCTTTCAGGTAAGTTCAGTGGTGGACAAAGTACTCACATATTTTACTTAATAAGTAAAAGTATCAATACCGCAATGTAGGAATACAAGTCCAGAATTAAATTATTTACTTGAGTAAATGTACTAAAATATTTGCATCAAAATGTACTTAAAGTACCAAAAGTAGAAAATACTAATTATGCAGAATGTCCCATTTCATGTTTTCAAATGTCTAAAAAATCTTTTGAAAATAGCAGATGTGAGCTTGTTTATCGGCTATTTTCAAAAGGCCAAAATATATATAATGTAGCGCTGAAGTGGTTATTGTATGTTTGGTGATAATAATCAATCTACAAAGTAACTATAGTAACTAGTGTTTTCAAATAAATGCAGTGGAGTAAAAGTACAATATTTTAATGGGGTAAAAGTAATTGAAATTGGAAATACTCACATAAAGTACAAATACCTCAAAATTGTACTTAAGTAAATGTATACTTAGTTACTTTACACCACTGTCCATGTGTTCAGTGTAGTGGTGGCTCTGTATTAACCCATTCAGGACGGGAACCGCTTTTTTTGTGTTTTAAGCAGTAGGCCTATTTGTTATACTTGAACAATCATGGAAATGTGGCGCAAATCATATATTTTTTCAGATCGAATGTTTTTAGCTCAAATCTTTGCTTCTGGGGGGGTCCCTGTAACAACATAATTTCATGAAATTGTTTGAAAACCACTGATTCAGAAACATAGGTTTTTCAGAAAACTGTGCTTATTTGGAAGACATTTAGTAGAATCTGGTCTAAGGTCTAAGGTTAACTGTTACTCCATGTGTTCAGTCTAGGGGTGGCTCTCTCCAGAGGCCATGGCAAGTTCTTCTTCAGAGGAAACGTCACAGTGGAGGAAGGTAGGAACCCCACTCTTTAAGTCTAATTCACTCTCTTTAGTTTAAACCACGCAATACCCAAAGACTCTTTCCATGGGGGGTACATTAACACCCTGCTTGATCACACTACTACAGCGTCACACACAAACGCATCAGAAGTAGCAGATCCACAAGCTCGAAACACGGCATGAAGTGTCGCGGTTTGAGCTTGTAGATCTGTTACTTTTGCTGTTTTTGAGGGGCGCTAGCCACTCCTATATACACTACAGGTTTGTTTTTAGTCCAATGTTTGTTTTAAAGACGCCATTGACAATGAAGGGAAAATGTATATGTTCTCTTTATTGTTAATGGCATTTAATGTTTGTGTTGGCACCGTTTGATTTACATCACCTACATCATTACAACATGACTTTATTAGTGCCTCTCACTTCACACGGGTGTGATTCTTAAATTTGAATCAAGAAAAGTAACAGTCTGTCTGTCTGTCTCTCATTGTAAAGTAACAGTCTGTCTGTCTCTCATTGTAAAGTACCAGTCTGTCTGTCTGTCTGTCTGTTATTGCGTCTCTTAATAATTTTGTGGTTTTCGCTCGTGTTTCCTCTATCGCTGTGTATCTGAAGCGATATCTGTACTGAACAGCGGGATAAGCCACAATTGCACAGAAACCTAAATATTGCTTTAGTGGCTGTTACAGTCGTGTGTCTGCGCTTGTCTGCAACTCGACTTGTGTTGTGTGTGTGTGTGTGTGTGTGTGTGTGTGTGTGTGTGTGTGTGTTTCCGCGTCTGTCTATTTTCATGAGCAGACTCATGGATGTTAATATTCATGCGGCGGAGTTCACGTGTGTGTGTGTGCGGCTAAACACGTCCATCATGTGGAGCTCTCTGAGCATGACTTGGCTCTTCCTGATCTCATCAGCCTGTCAAAGCCACTCAGGACACACATTTTTCACTCTTATGCTTGTCGTGTGTGTATTCACAACTCTGTGTGTCTGTGTGTGTGTGCACGCAGGTGTGTGTGTGTGCGGCGAGCACATACCCTTATTATTATGAGTTCATATTCAGAGCTTTATACTTAATTCTGTTCAACCACTTGAACTCCACCGTCCATTATCCTGGTGGGGAGACATTTGCTCAAAACATTACGCTTTGTGAGCTTGTAGATCTGTTATTTTTTGTTAACTGAACTGAATAAGAACTATAGACAAAATGTCAGTAGTTTAGTTGGTGGTTCATCTGTAACTGAGTACTTTTTTTATTACAAAATACTTACCTTTTCAATTCTGCAACCCAAAGAAACTAAAGCTACGGTGAATCACTAAAACGAACTAAAACATGAATGGCATTTTCAGAAAATGATGTAAAACTAACTGAATTATAAAAAAAAATCTAAACGAACTATAATAGATTGCATTTTTATAGCACTTTTATAAGCACTCAAAGCGCTTTACAATGGTCCATTCATTCATGCATCGGGGGGTGAAGCGGCGAACAGTCAACGCCAGCGTCCTCACTTCCCACATTCACACACCAATGGTGACAAGCTCGCACCGACCGACTCAATGGAAGCAATGTGGTGTTTGGTTGTCTTGCCCGAGGACACTTCGACATGTTGACAGGAGGAGTCGGGATTCGAACCGCCGACCCACAGATCATTGGACGACCTGCTCTACCTCCTGACCCACAGCCGCCCCTAACTGAAATGAAAATTCCCAAACTATTATAACCTTGGTTGCAACTCAAGTGGGATTCCTCTCAAAGACTACAGGGGTTTAACTGATTTAAGTGTTATTTATCCTGTCCATTAGGTCTGCATGACTTGGAACACCCTGACGTAGAGTTGGCAGATGAATGGTAAGAGAATCTATGTGTCCGTACTGAAAATAATATTATAGCCTAGTGATGCATGGTCACTCAATCAGGAGACCTTTCTTGAACGCACTGGTATCCTAATCATCATTCCCTAATAATATTCTGGGCCCAATCATAAAATGGCCTGCAAAAATGTTGTGCCAGCAGAATAGTGATGATACAGCATTTGGTTTTGTGTGTGTTTGTGAAAGAGAGATTTTGCTGTGATGGTCATGAAGTGTGGGTCATGACCCAAAGAATGAGATTGCGGATTCAAGCAGCCAAAATGAGCTTTCTCAGAAGGGTGGCCGGCCTCTCATAGCTGTAGCCCCATATGTGCCCTCTCCCTACGCTCATTCTGTAGCTCCGAGATGAGGTACGCAAGTTTCTGCAATACACGTTTTTATCCTTACCCCACAATGAATCCAAAACGTGTAGGGCCAGAATGGGTTTACACTAATTTGCTTATTTCCATCGCTCAAAATTATAATTTCTTTGTATAATCCTCTCTTCATAATGTAAATAATAACCCAAGCGGCACACTTTACTACTTATTTCGATGGAAATAAGCAAATTAGCACAACAGCCCATACATCCCATTCAATTCAATGCAATTCATTTAGGGCTTATGGTAGGGGAAATAGCCAATAAGGAGCTTTTGCACAAAATAACACCTGGACCTCTTTGATGGGGACGTAACAACTACAAAGAAAGGTAAGAAAGCCTTTTAGTATGGAATTCTCCTTTAACATCGGCCAAGAGAATCCAACTAGAGATTTGAACCGAGCCTTTACGTCCCGTATTTTGTCAGTCGCTTCCATGTTTATCAAGGAAGTTGAAAAGCTTCAGCGCCTCCCCGGCGCCTCCCCTGGTCGAAAAATTCCAACTGACTTCAGTTTACTCGACATGCACACGCACACTTCCTTGATAAACATGGAAGCGACTGACAAAATACGGGACGTAAAGGCTCGGTTCAAATATCTAGTTGGATTTTCTTGGCCGATGTTAAGGTTGTATTAGTGTAAACCCATTCTGGCCCTACACGTTTTGGATTCATTGTGGGGTAAGGATAAGAAATGTGTATTGCGGAAACTTGCGCCGTTTCTGAAACGCGGTGGGAGGGGCCCAGTGTGTGACCTCATCTCGGAGCTACAGAATGAGCGTTGGGAGAGGGCACTAGCTAGGGGCTAGCTTAGCTGGTTCTGGCATCTAGTACGGAGGGATGCCTCCCAAGCGTCTCCCTAGGGAGGTCCTCACTGCACGAGTGCACTTCCCACTGAGAAGAGACCAGTGTTTTTGGCAGCAAATTTCTATTTTAGTTTTAGTGATAGTCTTTGGACTGAAACTTTATTTAGTTTTAGTCATATTTTAGTCACCTGGAATGTTTTAGTGTTAGCCTAAGTCGACTAAGTGTCAAGCGATTTTAGTCGACTAAATCTACAGTTGATTTAATCGACAAAAATGTATTTTAGCGGGCCTTGATGCCGTTGTAATGACAGATTTTACACTGCTATTTTCAGTATGCAAAAAAATGTAAAATGACTTATACTGGATCTCTTGTCCACTAGTCCCTAACATTTGAGTCTGTTATTATTTCTTAACAAAATTGTCAATACATTTAGTCTTAGTCATCATAGCTTACTTTTCATTTAGTTTCCATTCAGTTTTCGCCAGTGAAAAAAGGTAGTCGACGAACATTTTAAATATTAGTCGTTGGAACTGTTACCCCCGCGACCTGATTCCGTATAAGCAGTTGGAGATGGATTGAGGGATGGATGGATGGATGGTCTGGTGTGTGCGATCTTCTGTGTATCCGCTCTTTCTTGGTAATTTTGGTGCTCTTGCGACTATACACGGCAGTAACCCACTTAATACACAGATCACAGTATGATTTTAATCAATGATTTGACCCATAATATAGATTGTTATAATGATTGCTTCCTCCAAAGCCACATGAACAGAGTCAGAACACGGATGTGTTATTGAAAACGGTTCACAATCAACACAAAGCACAGATGTTAATAATGAATGATAATTATGGTAATATGGTTACAGAGAATGACTCGTTTGTCCCTTTCGTTCTGTCTTTCTTTCTTTGTGTCACGCTGCAGGACGTACTGCAACACAGACGAGCACGCCGAGCACCGCTACCTGACCCAGATAGAAGCCATCAAACTCTACCTCAGCGGACACGAACCTCACCTACAATGTTAGTCTATCTATTATTACATTTGGGGGAATTCCACACCCACACATGCAGTGCCCATGGACCGAACAACTTCACACACACCATGACGTGTGCACTGTGCAGAGTATGCGGGAGTGCCGATCACGCCCTTGCTTTGTCGCCGCGATACGTCACTGTCCTTGACCTCTGTGTTTTCAAACCAAGGCTGTTTGACTACTGGCCAATCACAAGAGCCATATACCTTTGTGTGTCTCACTTGGACACACAGTATCCACTGCGCCACATACAGTACACGACATGTGAGGTTTTAGAACTACAGTACACCATGACCCTCACCTACAATGTTAGTCTAGACACGTGGTTCACATAGTCATAAGCAGCTATTCCAAAGTTATGATGTGCTGACATACAGAATACTAACAATACAACCAAGTGTTGCCATATAGACTGTCACCACATGTCTGAAGTGTTGAGCAACGCACTCGCTGACATCTCATCAACAGCTCGTTGTCATCAAGTGCACGTCTGTGTGAGCGATGAGTGCGAAAGAATATACAGAAAATATCTATCTATAAATGCACCACGTCTGTGTGTGTGTCTGTAACTCAGAAATCGCTCGCCCCACCGACAGGCAGGCGTTTTCTGTCCACACACGTTCCACACCCCCACAGGGATTGCAGTGCCCGGTGTCGAGTCCGTCGGATAGCCGGTTGTCCAGAACCAGCACAAAAGCCTCTGCCCGGGCTCTGGACCTGATCACCCCTATTTCGCCATATTTGGAGCTGGCCTGTTCTGACATCATTCTGACATAATGCATGGACTCCATATTTGGGCATGCCTGACAAAGAACTCCATATATGGTCATAAAAGTGACACAGACATAATAACTGGGTGGGGCATCCATTTCCAACTAGCATCGTTCCAAGTAGGCCAGTGCCCAACGGGCACCGCTAGTACAAAAGGTTTTTTTTCCACCCGACAAAGACAATAGTTATTTAATGAGTTTTAGTTTAACTGCATGTTCTCTCTGGGTGTGTAGGTGACAAGGAGCTGATCCAGGAGGTCTTGTTTGATGCTGTGGTCACGGCTCCTCTGGAGGCCTACTGGACCAGTCTGGTGCTCAACAAGTCCGAGTAAGTTCTCCTCATCGTTTAGTTCTCCTTTGGCTTAACCGAATCTATGCCAATTTCGGGATTCGTGCTTGCAATCTCCTTTGCCAAAACCAGAGATCTTGGGTTTGTTTAATGTAATTTAATACAGAATTAATAGCATTTTATTCACCACTTTTAGCATCCGGTGGCTCCCATGGTGTGTCATCGAATATCCAAAATCTCCATGTGCACACGCACGCACGCAATCTAAAGCATTTTAGGGCTCAGATTTAGATAAAGGACCATGTGTAGAGCCTAATAAAACATTAATTAGAGGTCACGCTATGCATGTTAATAGTTCGAGCGGCAGATCATGGCCATGAGCGAGCCTGGCGCGACAATAGAGGGCAATCACTTCCGGCTCTTCTTCTTTGCTTATATCTTTTTTTCTGGCACTGGCCTGACGATACCGCCTATGGTAACGTGATGGAATGTGTTATCTCGTCAAGTTTTCTCGTCATCTCACTCCACGTCTCACACCGCCAATGACGAGATTCTCGTCATGATAGAGGGCGCTCTACCGCAGCCTGTGAATGATCCTAGGATCAACGAAGAAGAAGTGTGCACCCAGAAATGTTCAGCCAGGCGGCTAAATACCCTGCTAAACTATGGATTTCAAATGTTGCAAATAACAGAGTGTTTAATAATGGAGGCTTGTGTATTTGTCATGCTGGTTGTTGTGAACTGCTCTATGTTGTCATGCTGTCCAGGAACTCTGATAAGGGGGTGGAGATCGCATACCTGGGAACCAGAACCGGCCTGTCTAGAATCAACCTCTTTGTGGTGCCTGACCAGATCACCAATAAGTAAGTTGTGTGTGTGTGTGTGTGTGTGTGTGTGTGTGTGTGTGTGTGTGTGTGTGTGTGTGTGTGTGTGTGTGTGTGTGTGTGTGTGTGTGTGTGTGTGTGTGTGTGTGTGTGTGTGTGTGTGTGTGTGTGTGTGTGTGTGTGTGTGTGTGTGTGTTAAAGATCAGATTTATACTTGTACGCCAGTATCACACACCAAAAACGTCACAATGTGAGCTTGTAGATCAGCTATTTTCAGTGTGCGATACCACATGCAACAAAGCAGAAAGCTCCTAACAGACCTAATAGTACTCTAGTACTAGTTGGACTCATATGCCAACATGTCGTAGTAAATCAGTGTCATACATATTCTGAAGAAAAGATACTTGACATTCAGTAAGTGGGTCTTATGATAAAAATTACATTATAATGGCGTGTAAAACATCAAACCAAACATTTGACAAGGACAAGGCTTTGTCACGGACACATTTTGTCTGTGTGTTCAGACTTTATGATGACCCCATAGGTCTCGGTGTACGTGTGCATGTGTGAAATGTACCCATTCTGCAAACTGTTAATACATGATATTTCTTTCAATCAATCAATCAATCAATCAATGTGTGAGCTCCTTCCTTGTGGATGGTTACCATGTGTTTCCTGTCTGCTTCAAGAGACTTCCTGACAGCTGAAGACAAAGAGGGCGTGTTCAACGCTGACCACTTCCCCCTGTGGTACAAGAGGGCCGCGGAGCAGGTCCCCGGAACCTTCGTCTACTCACTGCCCTTCAACACAGGTTGGTACATACCTGTGTTGGTGTTTTAAGCATTATGTATACTTTAGCTATTGAAAAATTGTGAAAATGAGTGCAAACCTTTGATATTCTTTCACAGCGAACGTTTTGAACCAAAATCTTTGCGATCTGGGAGGTCCCTGAAACAACATATTTTGAGATGGGGGTCCACGGCCAACTATATATATTTTGGGATCCTTAACATGAAATTGTTTGAAAACCACTGATATAGAAACAGATTTTGGTATCAGTCCTAAATGGGTTAATATGTTACTGTATATGAACCTGCAACAAATGTTGGTATCTCCCCAACCTGTGTACAGTATGTACAGTATATGAAACTTCAACACAGGCTGGTACATAACATATCTCCCCATAATGCATATGAACCTTCGTCTAATCACTTCAATTCCCTATTCACAGCTATACCTACAGTATACTTTACATACATACAATATACAGCTATAACTATATACAACAATACAATGTACTGTATGTATATAACCTTCAACACAGGTTGGTACATACCTCCCTACTTATGAACCTTACTCTACTCACATGCCCTTCAACACAGGTTGGTACTCTATCTCATGAATGTATATGGGCACGGTCCCAATCTCAAAAGATTTTGTGCCAGCTAGGGACCCAAGAAAAAATGTAATAGCAAATCTACAAGCACTTTGTGTACTTGTAGACCAGCTATTTTTCAATGTCCAAATTACCCCCTCGAACCCCCGAACGACCCCCCCAGACCACACTTTGAGAACCACTGACCTAATGGGCAAACTTTTGTGTGATAGGATTTTTTTAAATTGGAAATGCATACCATGTATCATTAATCCTTTATATTATTAGCCCTATAGATGTAATAAACAAACATTTATAAACAAAATAAATCAATTTGGCACAACCCATAGTCACTTAAAAGCCCCAGTGAATCTATCACTTTTTTATTGTTTATTTAAAATTTGTATCTTTGTCTTAATAAAGTTCCTTCCTTTCTTTTATGTGAAGTTGTTCTGCTCAATGAGAGAACTACATGTCATACAGACTGTGAGATTGGCGCCCCCCAGTGTGCATTTGCAGAAAATAAATACAAGAGGACTTGATTGAGAGATTTCTGCCAGGAGCTTTTAGCAGCTCACACGCTCACTCTCACTACCAGGGGACTCATATGAAGCTTAGAGGATGTCAAATGTGGTTTTTATTCCATTCAGACTGGTTTGTTGCCAGCTTTGGAAATGGAGAAAAACATTGACATGTATTTGCAAGACTCCAAATCCCAACCCACCCCCTTTATTTTCCTTTCTGTTTGGGTCAGATACCTTGTATCTCCATATTTCAACTTTTTTGTGAATTAATGTTTGGTTTTAAGTGAACGTCGTCCACTCCTGTCTGTGGATTTGATTGCATACTTTATTAAGAGTTTGCGAACAGTGCAGCAGGTATACAGTATAATTACGCAAGCAACGGCAACAGGCTAACACGAAAAAGCCACGATGGCTTGTTTCCATTACTTTTCATAATTCATAATCAAGACGTACAAGATTTTATTAATATTGAACCAATGAAAAATATGAACCCATTTAGGACCGAGAACAAGATTCTACATGTCTTCTGAATCCTGACAGTTTTCTGAAAAACCTAAAAACCCCAGAAATTATATGTATTTGGCCACTGGAACCCAAACTGAAAATATGTTGTTTCTGGGGCCCCCCAGGAGCAAAGATTTGAGTTAAAAACATTCGCTCTGAAAGAATATTATATTCAAAGATTTGCGCCACATTTTCAAGACTAAAAAAATAAAGCAAATCTATATGCTTGTAAAACTGTTACTTTTAGAATGTATCAGAAGTACTGTACAGTGCACGCTCAAAACGCGTCACTTCGAGCTTGCATATTTTGATGCTTTTGTGTAACGCTAGTATTATGATCAAACGGGGCGTTAATTCATGAAAAGCTACAAGAAGTTAGAATGTGGAGATAAGAGGTTTCTGCCTGACAACAACCATCTATTGGAACACAGCTTATTTTTTGTTTTCCCTTTTCTTTTACATGCAAGGTTTCCACCCGATTGCGACGTTTTCCTCTCACGCATTTCGGCTCCTCTCTCTCTCTCTCGCTCTCTCTCTCTCTCTCTCTCTCTCTCTCTCTCTCTCTCTCTCCCCTAACCCTTATTAATTCTAGACTGTGTTCTTGTGGACGAGGCTGATTGCTGTGGGTTGAAATAGGATACGGTGGGATGAGGTTCAGCCCTTTCCACTGTGACTGCACGGGCCAGAACACACACACACACACACACACACACACACACACACACACACACACACACTGTGCATTGATGCAATACATACGGTGCGAGCACATGTAACAAACAAAACAAAATGCACTCGCCCATTGTGCTGGCATATTTGGACACGCGAACACGGTGCACTCGCGTGCGTCGGCCCGTCGTCTCACACACACTCACCGAAAACCCCATCATCTCTGGGAGATGAAAGCGGGCTGCTGCCCTAAACGTCCAGAAGGGAGGCTCTGTTTTCATGTGTCCTCGGGCCCAGGCGCGCTGTGTGAGCCAGCCAGTGATGGAAGAGGTTTTACTGCATGAACTAAGTATCAATACTGCAATGTAGACAGAGTATGCTCTAAGTCAGTGTTTTTCAACCAGTGGTCCTTGAGAGGGCTCCAGGTGGTCCCCAGCTAAACGATGGGAAGTTGGTAACCAAGTTGACCCTCTTGAGAGCGTGAAATTACATTTTTGTTAAACATCTGCATTGCAAGTCTGTACACAAATAGAGAATGTAAAATAATTGTCGTTTGGTGCCTAATGATACCACATCAGCAGATTCAGCACAGTATGGAACTGTGGACAAAGTCTTATCAACAACAAAATATTTGACCTCATCAAACCCTGTACATTCAACACTCAGGCATAATAATGGCAATAATATTCTAAATCTACAAAGTAACTAAGATTTAATATAACTGTAGTGGTGTAAAAGTACAATATTTTCCTGTGAGATGTAGTGGGGTAAAAGTATAATAAACAGTATAACTACTGAAGAAAGTAAAACCTATTACCTCAAAATGGTAGGCTACTCAAGTACAGTCCTTGAGTAGCTACATCACTGGAGCCAGCAAACACAAGCGATCTGTTCCCTCTCTCTCTCTTGTTGGTGAATTCACATAAATTGCAGTTGTACAAGCTCAAAACGCGTCGTTTCCACCCCACAGCAATAGTTACGTTATGTCCAATGATGGTGATTGGTTATTATTGTTCACGTCTGTCGGGTGGAAATCTAATTACGTCCTGAAACGTACTTTTCAGGGTTCAAATAAAAAAATAACGTACCATACCGTACAATCTCGAAACACATGTCTTTTTGATGCTGTTGTGTGACGATAAGAGGTTTTCGTCCGACAACGTCGTACATGTATATTTGTTTTCCACTTTGGGTGGTTCAGAGCTGATTACACGGAACTGTGATATAAAATGTGATATTGTGTGTGTGTGTGTGCGCGCGTCTGTGTTTCAGGAGAGAACAAGAGTGTGGTGCTGGCCAGCACTGCAATTCAGCTTCTGGACGAGAGGAAATCACCCATTGCCGCTGGTAAGTGTGGATTTTGTCATATATGCACAGTGCACGCACGCGCGCACGCACGCACACACAAACACGCACAAACATTGGCTGTCCCTCAAACTTAAACAGACGGCATATTGACTTACTTATCCATTCCCCATTACGCCAGCTGGCGCATATAGTAGGCCAGCAGCAAAGTCCCTCCACTTCCGTACTCTGTCTTTGTCCATGTATCTTCTCTCTGGTCCCCCAGCTGCGATGATGGGTGACACCAGGTTAAAAGTCTCTCTGTCTCTCTGTCTCTGTCTCTGTCTCTCTCTTTCTCTCTCTCTCTCTCTCTCTCTCTCTCTCATATATCGGTCATCAATGTCCATCCCACATGGCCGATCCAACTGTAGGTTATGTCTATTGATTATGGACTGCGTGTCGTCTTGCTGTCGTGGTTTTTAGAAGGGTATTGTTCGAGATGATCTTGGTGCCAGAACATATGCAGGGTTTTGCACAGGCACGATGTGTGGAACTAAGGTGGATGGTTTGTGGATGTCGTTTTCTGTTTATTTTCCACCATCCTGCACCATAGGGTAGAGTTGATAGTATGCAGTTTTGATGGCGATTTGTTTTTGGTACTGTCTGTTTCCAGATTGGTTTTAAAGTAAAAAACAGACATATACTGACATCATATCTACCCCTAACCCTTATCACGAGTATGTAGTGGTGGAAAAAGTACTCACATTAAAAATGTAAAATAAACTACTCGAGTAAAAGTACAAAAGTATTGGTATTAAAATATACTTAATCCATTTTGGGCAGGAACCCCTTTTGGTGTTTTAAGCATTATGTTGTACTTTAGCTGTTGAAAAATTGCAGATCTACAAGCTCATAGCGTCGACGTACTCAAATAACTCAAATATTTGCTTCTGGTGGGTCCCTGGTACAACATATTTTCAGATGGTGGTCTAACGCTATTAGATCGCAGAATCTATACATGCCAGAATAGGGGTACGAACAGCTGCAATACCGCTGGGTGACCTAAAGTGGCACTGCTGAGCAGCCTAAAAGGGCTTATTGCCTGGCCCGTCTTCTAATTATATTTCCTTTATTTTACAGACTTGCTTTATTGTCACTTGGATGCACCGGTTAGGTACATACTGTACATACTGTACATGCATACTGTACATGCATACCTGCACATACTGTACATACATACCGGTACATACTGTACATACCGTGGTATGTATGTAAGGTACATACATACCGGTACAATGGTACATACCGTGCATGTGGAAAAGCCTCACACTCGTATACTCCACCATATAGTAATAGTATGAATGTATTAATGAATTGTGCCTGTGTGATTGTGTGAGGAGTATTTTCATTGTGGTGTGGGTGCCTCCTCCTCACCTCAAGTCTGAGTCAGAAGAGCGGCGGTGTCAGGCAGTAACTTAAGGCAACCTAACGTAATCAGCACAGGGATTTAAAGACGATGAAGCATGATCTCTCCTCGCCCCGGGGGCGAGCGGAAAGGAAGGAACAAGGCTATCGAAAGAAGAAGAACGATAGAAGGAGGGGAGGGAGAGAGAGAGAGAGCGTGTGGGAGCTCAGAATGATAGAAATCTAGATTTCACAGTATTTATGGCGTTGCCTTTGAGAAGGGTTATGATAACATGACGTCTCCCATTTCCTCGATTCTCCCCTAAAGGCGAGGAGATGGACTTTGACAGAGCCTGCTCTCCAAAGCCAGCCAGTACAGTACAGTACATCCTTAGCCTGGCTGTCTTCTCCACAGTCTTATCTGTGCTGTCGGGTGGAAGCCTTGTATGTCCCAAATTGTTCATTATTTGTATTATATATACAGTATATATACGCAGTCTGACGTGATTTACATAGGTAATCCTACCTCGGTCACATTAATTTATTTATTCTGAAGTCCCATAGATTCACTCACATGCATGTGAAGTATCAACTCACGGCGAAAAAACGCTAATGTGCATCAAATTATCGGTAGTTAAATCTTGGCCAGAAACAGACTATCACATATGAGTGACTGACTATCGTAAACAGAAACAGACTATCACATATGAGTGACTGACTATCGTAAACGACACAGAGCTACCTCTCGGACAATGTCGCAGAAACAGTTTGTTTGTTTTTGGACCACAATTCTTACAGTATATGAGACGATTCTAAGATGAGCCAATGTTATTCTATAATATACCCAGTCGGTGCTAGCTTCAGTAGCTTGCCACCATTGATGTGTGAATTGAGGACACCGGGGTCGACTGTTTGCCGCTTCAGCTCCCAATGTATGAATGAATGAACCATTGTAAAGCGCTTTGAGCACTTGGAAAAGCGCTATAAAATGCAATTCCTCATTAAAGGTGGCTGCATGCTACCATTCTAGGTGATAACTCTTTCACCTTTTTTAGGTAGAAATGTTTTCACCGAAACCGCTAATGTGTGTGTGTGTGTGTGTGTGTGTGTGTGTGTGTGTGTGTGTGTGTGTGTGTGTGTGCGCGTGCGTGCGCAGATTGGGACTTGGCCTACCAAAACATTTCAGTCATGGGATTCTGTATCTTGTTGCTTAAAACCCTGAGAGAGAGAGTTCTACAGATTTGTGTCCAAATTCAAAAACTGTGAAAATGTGATCACACACACCTGTCATCTTGCTTAGCGCTGCACTCTAGAGATTCTCTGCTTTTTAAACCAAAGAGCCGACGACGTTGAGATGAATTGCAATTGGCTTGATATCCAGTTCAAATGCAGTTCGTCCCACAAGTTGTACAGTCTTGTCAGCGATCTTGTGCACAAAATATTGTGGTGGTGGAAAAAATATTATTTACTTAAGTAAAAGTAGCAATACTGCAAGTAGTCACGTGTGTGTGTGTGTGTGTGTGTGTGTGTGTGTGCGTGTGTGCGTGTGCGTGTGTGCGTGCATGCGTGCGCAAGTGGCGTGTACATACATGTTGAGGGGCAGGTGCTCAAGTGAAAAAAAGCCCCTTGTGCTGTGCGTGGAACCACCGGCTGCCCTAATAGTTTATTTTTTATTTTTAGATTTATAGAGTTTGGGGCATAAATAATATATTAGCTGATTTTAATCCAGAATGGGCCGATGCCACCATGGACCACAACTGTACACTATACAAAACATAAATAAGGGCACATTGCTATGTCCAGAGGACAAAAGGGCATGGTGCTCTAGCACCACCTGGTGTCTATCTGTGTAGACCCCTGGATGGAATGCAAAGTGGCCTGTGATTTGTCATATCAGGCTACTGTAGGCTACATCACAGGTGCAGTATAAACATACAAAGTTACGCATCTTCTCAGTTTTCTTCTTCTTTTCTACATTGTCTACATTGTAAATCAATGCTGAAGACATAGAAACTATGAAATGTATCTATGCAGTATGCAGTCAACACAAAAAACAAATGTGTTTTCTATTTTTATTTTATTTTTTGCGTTCAAAGTAGAACACCGTTTCTCTTTGATGAAGTCTTTGCACACTCCTGGCCTTCTCCCAATCAGCTCCATGAGGCATAGTCACCTGGAATGGTTTTCCATCCAGCAGTCTTGAAGGAGTCCTGGAGGTGTACACGTAGGTGTTGAGCACTTGTTGGCTGCTTTCCCTATAGTCTGCTGTCCAACTTTATCGCAAACCAGCTCAAATGGGTTTAGGTCGTGGTGATTGTGGAGAGGGCCAGCTAGATCTGATGCAGCACTCATACCAGTTGGTACATGAAGTACATGAGTACAATTTAATTTTGAAGTATTTCCAGTGTTCAGTACAAATATTATACTTTTACTCCACTACAATTATTGTTATTTTATTTGTATTTAATTTTAGTTTTTGTTTCATTTGTTGGCTGTACAGTATGTCTGCTTCTTATGTTTAGACTTCTTTGTGTAACATTTAAAACGTAATAATCATTGAGTCGTAGAAAAGGGGGCGCTACATTTTAATTATCAGGTCCAGAGTATTTATTTTACTTAAGTAAACAATTTGAGCACTTTTTCCACCACTGGATTTCTGCCTGATAAGGATGATGATGATGATGATTTCACGGTGACTGATTGTGTTGAACACGAGAGCAGTGCATTGTGGGTCTGGCCTGGAGGGAGCTACAGTGTGCTGGATCGGAAGGGCTGAGACAGCCGCACGCACTCACGCACGCACGCACGCACGCACGCACGCACGCACACACACACACACACACACACACACACACACACACACACACACACACACACACACACACACACACACACACACACATCACACACACACACACACACACACACACACACACACACACACACACACATGTTTAATGACTACACTTACTGTATGAGGACATCATCAGTTTATGACGGCAATTTCATGAAGGCTCTTTCATGCCTTTTTTTCCTCCTACATTTTAACCCATTAGAAGATCTGAGGCCGATTCTATACAAGATACCTTCAAATTAAATTAATATAGTTCTCAAACATTTTCATAATTCAAAATTATTCTGCATTTTTAGAACATTCTGCACATTGAGTACTTTATAGTTTTGCTACTTTGAGTGCATTTTGATAACAATATGTTTGTACTTTTTTTTTAATTCCGGACATTTACTTGTATTGAGTATTCCTATAGATTATTGGCAATTTACTTACTTCCTCTAAGTAAAACCACGTACTGCCTGTGATGTACAGTAATGATGATGCTAGCAGTCAGTCAGGATAGGGCTATATCTGTAACCAGAGCCATAGAATAAGACATGGTAATGATGATGCTAGCAGTCAGGATAGGGTTATATCTGTAATCGGAGCCATAGAATAAGACAGAGTTGCGTCATTGAGGGGGCAGAAAAACTGAGTGCTCGATCGCTGGTCATGCAGCCTGAAGAGTGACAAACTGGAGTTTGAAATACATTGTTTTCAACGGGGGCGACACAAATATCATCAATTTTAGCCATGTGTGCAACATGGCAACTGTTTTAAAGTACTGTACAGAGACAACTAAAGTCTCTGTAATGTTTATGTTGTACTATTACTAAAAACTATCTAAAATAAAGGGATTTAAGATTAAAGTTGGGATGTTGCCTGAGTCCAGTATATTGTGCCAACTTCCGGTCCAGGACATTGTCACTGTTCGCTATGCTCTTCGCCAATAGAAGTCTATATAGAACCGCCATTGGACTAGCCTCATGAAGTGAACGGAGTTGTCGTAACACTGTCTTAATCTATGGCCAGTTCTCTCTGCATGCCCCACAGCACAGTGCTGCATGGGGCCAGTTAGGGCCAGTTCTCTCTGCATGCCCCACAGCACAGTGCTACATGGGGCCAGTTAGGGCCAGTTCTCTCTGCATGCCCCACAGCACAGTGCTGCATGGGGCCGGTTAGGGCCAGTTCTCTTTACATGCCCCACAGCACAGTGCTGCATGGGGCCGGTTAGGGCCAGTTCTCTCTGTATGCCCCACAGCACAGTGCTGCATGGGGCCAGTTAGGGCCAGTTCTCTTTGCATGCCCCACAGCACAGTGCTGCATGGGGCCAGTTAGGGCCAGTTCTCTCTGCATGCCCCACAGCACAGTGCTGCATGGGGCCGGTTAGGGCCAGTTCTCTCTGCATGCCCCACAGCACAGTGCTGCATGGGGCCGGTTAGGGCCAGTTCTCTCTGTATGCCCCACAGCACAGTGCTGCATGGGGCCAGTTAGGGCCAGTTCTCTTTGCATGCCCCACAGCACAGTGCTGCATGGGGCCAGTTAGGGCCAGTTCTCTCTGCATGCCCCACAGCACAGTGCTACATGGGGCCAGTTAGGGCCAGTTCTCTCTGCATGCCCCACAGCACAGTGCTGCATGGGGCCAGTTAGGGCCAGTTCTCTCTGCATGCCCCACAGCACAGTGCTGCATGGGGCCAGTTAGGGCCAGTTCTCTCTGCATGCCCCACAGCACAGTGCTACATGGGGCCAGTTAGGGCCAGTTCTCTCTGCATGCCCCACAGCACAGTGCTGCATGGGGCCAGTTAGGGCCAGTTCTCTCTGCATGCCCCACAGCACAGTGCTGCATGGGGCCGGTTAGTGCCAGTTCTCTCTGCATGCCCCTAGCTCACTGCGCTGCTGCTGCTGAACACACTAACACGCTAACGTAACAGGACAGGCCATGACATCACATCGTGGACGGACCGCGGGGCAATGCAGACGTCTCTGAGTCACAGGGGGTTAGTTAGCACGTGGGCGCACGTGTGTGTGTGTGTGTGTGTGTGTGTGTTGCATTGCTATACTTGCGAGGACCAACTGTTCCCACAAGCGGTGTGACAGCAAATTCTGATTTAGTCTTACAATGTAGGCATGTAGCAGACACTCTTAATCCAGAGCGATTTACAGCGAGCGAGGAATAGCATCAAATAGGAATAATAATCTAGGATCACAAGTAAACCAATAACCTAATCTTGTTGTTTTCCATTATAAATGCGAAATATTGCATGTTGCAGTTCGCCTGCGAATCTCTGCAAAATACGACACCAGAGCGAACAAATAAAGAGCGAAAACGGTCGCATTTTCACACATTCGCCACTGATGTGGAAGCTTGCATGGACTTGCGAATTATTCGCACGAATATATCGCGTCGCCAATTCGCCAGTGTGTAATGACCTTTAGTCTAGTTTTAGTCGACTAAACATAAACATTTTAGTCTTAGTCAACAAAATGTACACTGCCCGCAAGTATAAATATGAGGAATACACATTGTGAGCAACCTTTCAACTCAAACTTATGTCAGATATGATTAACTGTTAATTAATTTGTTAATCTGTTTGTTAATATTGCTGTCAATGCAAAATACTGTTTGGCTATTCAAAAATAGCAGATATACAAGCTCACAGCTGGTCAGATTTGCTATATACATTTTGGAAACATCTGATGAATCTAATTTAAACAGTGATGAATATGGCGTCTCTGCACCTGCCTGCAGGCATTAAGAACAAGTGAACATGCACAGCAGAATAAGAGCAGTCAGAGCACGGAATCATTTAGGTAAAATGATTGCCTGGATTATCAAATCCATGATGAAGGACGATTTGGCTGTCGTTATGCAACGGGGATTAAGCACGGCCTAAAAAAACCCATTTACTTCACTGAATGCATGTGTGCGTTGTGTTGTGTATGCGTTGTGTGTGTGTGAGTTTGTGCACTAGGGTTGCCAATTATCCAAAATTCAAATGTCAGAGAAAAAAATAAGGAATGCCCAGAAAAAAAAGGTAAAATGAATGTCACCATATTAGATCAGTAGTTTTCAACCAGTGGTCCAGGGAACACCAGTGGTCCTTGAGGGGGTTCCAGGTGGTCCTTTGCTAAAAGGAGAGCTGGTAACCACACCCTTATAGATCTTTAACTCAGCATACAATTTAGAAACCAGTGGTCAACAGCCTGTGTTATAGTATGTATATGAGCTGTTTGAACTTGTAAGGTGAGGAACAACGTGTGTCCCTTATCGGTTCATTAAGGGACATGTCTTTTTAGTTTCCAAATAAGGAATGATTCCTTATTTCAAGGGATGGTTGTCATCCCACATCCCTCTAGTGTGTGCAACCTTTTAGCTCTAAATAGCATGCAGTAAATAAGACTGCTTAGGCTAGTTGTATCATTTGAGGGTTTGTTTTTGTTGTTTTCCATTATTGCTTTGATAGAACGACACTTCTGCACCATGTCAGAAAATTACCATAGACAGACCCCCCCCCCCCCTACGGGTACACATTTACACACAAAGATCCACATTCGGCTAAATCCAATCAATCGGTTACACACGCAAATGTACACACACACACACACACACACACACACACACACACACACACACACACACACACACAAACACACACACATGAATTGTCTTCAAATGAATTAAAAAATATGATTCAATATTATGAACATCAGTCAACAGACAAAGTCAAATTCTAAATTCCATAACCTTTCCAATATCAGAGGTTTTACATCATTACAGCTTACACACACACACAGGTATAAATATAGAGCTATCTTTTTTATTTATTTCCATCTGGGATTTGATAATCGCAGATGAAATGGAATTGATATGTTATAGAATTCTTTGGCCTGTGTCCCATGAGAGCCTGTTGCGTATATACACTGACATCCTCAGTGCTCATTTTACCCTGAGGATATAAAAATGGACCAAATGGGAGTCCATGTGGTCCATCGTTAAAGACGGAGTGCCGTGATCTCCCCCCAAAAACATGATCAGTTATTATGGTTATACTAGGAGGAAGATTATTATTATTTCATTTTTATTTTTTCAAAAAGGTCTATACAGAAAGTGTTAAAATTATGTTTTTGTGTGGCCACACCCACCAGTTCATTACATATAGGCCTGCCTGATTTTCACCGTAGCACCACCCAGCTGAACTCACAGCTGTTGTTGTATGATAATAAGGGGAGTGGCTGATTTTAGTGTGTCACTAAAGCGGTGTATTTTCGATTGGGCCTTTTGACTGAAAGGCTTTCAAAGCTTTCAGGAAGAAACCAGAAATACACAGGGAAGACTTATTTGCATATTATAACCACACCTGGGGGTCTATTAGTAATATTAGACACATACAAAACAGACACAGAAGTACAGAACTATGGCACCCCATCTTTAACTCTGGGTCCATTGTTAAATGACCACTGAGGATTTAACGTACAGTTAGTGGTTATATCGCATTATAGTCTTTCTCCACTGCATAGACGTTAGACCTACTCAGGAAACGAGTTGGGCACACACACACACACACACACACACACACACACACACACACACACACACACACACACACACACACACAGTACATAGCCCATAAACACATCAGGCTCATTGTGCAGTCCTGTATCCATGACGTTGAGGAGAGGCCAGGTTAAAGGGTTCGGAGGCCCAGGGTTCGAGTCCTCCCACGATAAGGTCAATATATGCTTTCCGCAGCAAGCAGACCTGACACATTGCACGATGGAAGTGGCGTCAAAACAACACACAATGTGGTGCTCGGACTCGGAGGATCGTTTGTCAGTGTTTGACCACCAGAATGGAACAGAGCCTTCATTAGTACTATCATCGGTATTTTACGGTAACACCTTTGAAGGAAGGAAGTAGGGAAGGAGCCCGGAAGTAGGAAGAATTAGCGGGACGCATACTCTAGTTTTGTAGGTAATAACCTGTGACGTCATGTTGTACTTTTCCCAACCACCGAGGTGATCACCTAAAAACTGGAGTATGCTTCAGCCTTTTATTCTGTATTGACCTCCACTACGCGATGGCATTCTCCAGCGGTTCCTTGTCGCCCCTGGCTGACGACGTGCCGCGGTCCACGCCCTTCGTCGTCGTAGCCTCGCTAGCGGTCGAGGCTGTGGCGGCGGCTGTGGCGGCCGCGGCGTGCTGCTCGTTCTTCTTCAGCTCGCGCTGGTACTTGGCCATGATGGCGGCGTAGGCGCAGCCGTACACGGCGGCCGCCAGCATCATCAGGAGCACGATGCCGCACACCACGCCCGTGATGATCACCGTGGCGATGGCGTAGCGCAGGTTGACCGGCCGCGGCCTCTGCTTGGGCTCGCACTCCGGCAGGCCGCTCCCCCCACCGCCAACCGCTACGACGCTCCCCCCTCCCCCCGCCGCCCCGCCCATCTCCACCCCCACCACGGCGGGGGGGCCCTGGTGGTGGAGGGTGGGGCCGCCGCCGTGGTTATTCCGGTGGGCGGACTCCAGGTGGTGGATGTTGGCGAACAGGTAGTTGTAGCTGGTGGTCATGCAGGTGTGGAACAGCTGGTAGGGGACCTTCCGCAGGTCCCAGGAGCTCATCTCCTCCGGCTGGGAGCACATCACCTCGTCCACGGCGCCACCTATAGTGAGGTGGTGGAACACACAGAGGATAATGTTGTTCTTTTTGAAGTTTTTTTTCCCTAGTTCTTTTCGAGTATGCTGCAGCCTTTAGTGGATATGCAACTTTGCTGAACCTCAACCAATCCGTTACTTAAAGCTCTTAATTCGCCAAGAAGTTAATGGCCTGATTTAATGGCCGCTGTTAGAGTGATCCGATTAACACCTCAGACTGAACGAGTCCAGCATGCAGTTAATCACCTGCTCTCTCTCTCTCTCTCTCTCTCTCTCTCTCTCTCTCTCTCTCTCTATTACACTATAGAAACATCAACTTGTTGATATTGTTTTGAATAGAATGTTTGAAACTGCTGCAGTCAGTCAGGCTAGAGGAGTTACTGCATTAACTCACATTTTGATTCGAGAACGTGTGCATTTTACTTGTCAGATATTGTTATGATGAAATTGACATTTGTATTCAACATTAGCAGCCTGTCAGCTCATCCAATAGAAGTAAGTCACCATCCCTACCCTACAACCCAAGCGCACACACGCACACATGAACACGCCTCTTGGATAATTGGACAGGCCTTCTAGTGAGTGGTAATCCCCAACACGCGGTGCCTCTCCAGGGAGGAGGTATTACGGTTTGACACTGTGTAACCATGTGTCTCCATTATGAGGCTTTTTGGTGTCCTTTTTTTGGATCAGGGCTCAGGAGAGGCTGCCTACTCCCTGGTGTGAGCTGGTTACTTTAAATTACACCCAGCTTCGGAAGAAATGTTTTTGTGAAATACACAAGACTGACTGACTGACTTTTTGTTTTGAATAGGGAGTAATTGGTAAAACAATGATAATATTAAATAAACTAAGAATGGAATATGTTTTTATTTCATTTAATTTTATCCTCAAATAGATGCGTCAAGATGCGTCTGCAATTATTGACAAAATATCAGTCCAAACATCTCTGATGACCGGCGGTCTCCGACTCTAGATCAGTGTCAGACCCAAAAGTTCCCCCCTCAGTCGGGCTCTACACAAAGCTATTATTAGCGCAATAATAAATAAATAATACAAACGTCTATTAGGTACTGGTAGAGAGGCGGCGGCACTTGGTCTCACCTTTGAAGAGGTAGGTCTCCAGCCACAGCTTGAGGCCTATCAGCTGGCAGTCACACCTCCAGGGGTTTCCTCTGAGCGTCAGGCTGTCCAGCTGCCCCAGGCCCTCCAGCAGCGAGCGGTCCAGCCGCGGCAGTCTGTTGTGGGCCAGCCCCAGGTGGCTCAGGTTCCTCAGGCTCTCCCCCATGGCTCCGGGTAGACCCCACAGGCTGGAGAGAGACAATTCAATAGACCCAGAACGTTTTAGACACCTTTAGAAAACCATTGCATTTAATCCATTAAGACCTGAGGTCGATTCTACACATTCTACACACCTTCTAAACAGTTTAAGGCCTAATATCTCCCCCTGAGCTATACGGAATTCCCTTTGGCTTAGTGGTTAAGATGTTGCTTTTCCACGTGACCACGAGACCCATCCGGGTTTCAAATCCCAGGCATTCATTATCGTTACACACATGGACTAGCGTACCTGTTGCGTGACAGGTCGAGGTGCGTCAGTGAGTGGATGGGTCCGAGCAGCCGCCTGTCGAGATCCCGCAGGCTGTTATTGGCCAGGCTGAGGCGCTGCAGGCCACGCAGGCCCAGTAGGGCCGACGGAGACATGGACGTGATGGAGTTGTTGGACAGGTCGAGCACGCGAACCAGCGGCGTGTCGCGGAACGCCATGGAGCCCAGGCCGCGGATGCGGTTGTCCTGCAGGAGGCAGTGTTGATTTTGACAGCAGATTTTTGTTTTTAGTCATGTCTTTGGAATAAAATGTCATTTAGTTTCAGTCGTATCTTATAGTCATCGTAAATGTTTCAAGTGAGTCGACTTTCAAGTTTTTTTGACTAAATATACAGTTGATTTTGTCGACAAATATGTATTTTGGAAGTCCTTGATGGAGCCATAATGGCTGTTCTTACACTTGGCTGCATGCTGAAAATAGCAGATCTGCACAACACCAGAGCGGAACCAAACATAAAATGACTTTGTCTTTTAGTTCTACTGGATTCTCTTCTCCACTCGTCAACATTTTAACATTTTAGTCTAATTTGACGAAATTGACAATATATTATTTAGTCTTAGTTTTAGTCATCGTAGCTTATTTTCTATTTAGTTTTCATCAGTGAAAAAAGGTAGTCGACCAAAATCTTTTCATCATAGTTTTTATCAAATCCTCCTACCTGGAGGTGCAGCTCCAGAGTGTCGGGGTGCAGCCTCCGGGGGACGTCATAGAGGCCGCGGCCGCGGCAGTCCACCACCTTGGTGTCACTGTCGCAGGCGCACTCCTTAGGGCAGGAGTTGGAGGCGTGGCTTAGAGACAGGCTGAGGGAGAGGAGGACGCACACCAACGATGCTGGGGATGGGAAGATGGACAGATAGACAGAGAGTTTAGACAGCAAGGAAGAGCTCTTGGAATTGAATTGAAGCCAATGTGGAAGTTCTCATTAATGATGTTTTGAAACCAAAGGATTTGCCATCGGGTCTATTTTGCAGAAATGACACTGTCGTCCAGTTTCCCCAGCAGACCCCAGCCCTCATAAGCACACCATAAGCATGTCACTTTTTAAATTCGGTGGGTTGTTTTGTTGGGTGAATGTGTGATTAGTTGTCATTACAGACACATCCATGCCTATTTTGTCCCACACGAGCGGTATTTTCATAAATACTTGTGTACTGTGTGTTTCCAGGTCTTGTGATTGGGTTCTACTGCTAAAGACCCACCCCTTGCTGCCCTTTCCACACAATGGCATCCGTTTCCAGTGTCTTTTCTTTTTTTATATTTTATTCTAGAGCGCACGTTGACTCCTGCGAGAACAGCAGAGGCAGTTTATTCTTATTTCTTACATTGAAACACATATTATCTGATAAAGAAATTATTTTTATTAAGCTATAACACTGTTTTATAATAAAAACGTGATAAGCTACTTGCTGATGTTTAGACACACTGAAGCAGAACAGGCCTGTTACTGAAGCTTACTTTCTGTGTGGGAAAAATATACTAAATGTAGATGTACAACATGCAGTACACATAGATTATGTTTGGCTTTGATATTGAACCAGCTTTTCTTTTAGATGTCTACAAGGTATGATACAGTATAGTCATGTCTCACACCCACCTATACCGTCATCCTTTTCCCAAGTCCTTGTAACCTCTCGCCCACGCACGCACGCACGCACGCACGCACGCACAGTACACACTTTCACATTGCAGATCCAGGGTGTCTGATTCCCTGTGAGATAACTTCACATGTCCATTCCTTCTGGTGCATTACTGCAGTATTTATAGCATTGGGTTGAATGAGATGCGTATCAGACACGAGCCTAGGAATGCAGCTAACATGTCTTCTCCCACTGACTCTCAGTGCAATGTTATACCCTCATACTGTGGATGTGCAACAGATAGCAGCAACAGCACTACTTGCGTGCTGTGACCGGTCAATGACAGCGTGGCACAGTTAAAGGGGATAATGTGGTTAGACTGCGTTGCGTGCCTGTAAACAAACCTACTTGGGTCGTATCCTCAATGTAATGTGATTTGCAGGTGTGTGGAATTGTCCTTGCGTAGCTATGCTAGCTCAGCTGTGTTTAGGGTTTCCAACTGCTTGAAATTCAAATAATGGTCCATGAGAAAAATGATGGATTCCCCAAAAGTGTGTTCCTTTATCAGTTCAATTAGGGATACGTCTTTTTAGTTTCCAAATAAGGGACAAATCCCTATTTCAAGGGACGCTTGGCAACTCTATAGCTGTTGGTGAGTGATGATTGTGTTGTTCAGTGTCTGTTGTGAAATTGTTACTTTTTAGGATTCAAATTTAAAAAAGGCAAAAATAGCAGATCTATACAAGCTAAAAATGCATCGCGTCACGTCTCAAACTTGTATATCTGTTATTTTGGATACTTTTGTGTGACGCCGGCTGTAGTATGATCAAGTAGTGCGTTGATAAACAAAACCCCACAAAAACACAAACACAAAAAGTTAATATAGAGATAAGAGGTTTCTGCAGGGTCATCCCTAATATGTGAACATACAGTAGGTGGTTAACATACAGTAGGTACTCCCGTTGTTGCCCATCGACAGCGACGATATAGCATATCGTAGACCAATGCTAGGTAAGGTTCATGGTTTACCTGCTATCCTAGTTTATTTGGGGAACTGTTCTCTCTGCGCTCTGATCATGTGACTGTCATTTACCGTGTTGTTTAGTGACGAGAGGTAATCCTTAATCTAATTAGTTCAATCTCTCCTTGGTTAGTCGCTCCAACGGATGAGAGTGTCTGCCAAATCCCTGAATTGTAAATTGTATTTTGATCTGTTGCTAGGCCAAACGAAACCCTACCGAACACCGTGGACATGTGGAACACAGCAGTGTGCTGATCGTAAAGCCGTTAGCAGAATGAGAATACACACACAGTCACACACACACCTACACACACAGACACACACACACACACACACACACACACACACACACACACACACAAACAAGCATACACACATATAATTGACTGAAATGTGCGTGCTGTCTTGTTAACCCATTCTGGATGGGAACGACTTTTGGTGTTTTAAGCATTTGAAAACTACAGCCTTTGAAAACTATCAGATCTACAAGCTCATAGTGCGGCATTGAGTGTCTTCCTGTATGGACACTCAAATGCAGGTCAAATGTCTCCATGAATTTAAGGCTTCATGGGGTGTGGGATTGTATAGAAAATAAGTCACTTTTTGGAGGTGAAATACTCCTTTAATAACTTCCATTGGTTCAATATTCATAAAACATCTTTCACTTTCAAATTAAGAACAAAAATGTATCAAAGATTATCGCATTACATTTACAAGACACATTGTGAGCTAGATGGTATATATTTGCTACTTTTGCGTTGAAATAGGCTACATTTTGTTCTGCCCCACAGCAACATGCGCAAATAGACACACGCACACACAAAGAAAGTGAGCAGTGGAGCGTAGCGGCAGCAGGTCTAAGGAGGTCAACTCTGCGCGGGAGAATAAACAGCGAGGCTCGTCTTCCTCTGCTCTGATGATGTGTTCTCTAGCAGCTCCTGGTACACTGTGAGAGAACCACAGTGACGCACACATGCACGCACACGCACACGCACACACAATAACCCCCGCAGCACTAACGCTGCTAATATAAGCCACTGCTTTCTGCACGCACACTTTATATGAGCAACATTTCCACAGCAAAAAATGCTCATTGGGTATTATGGATATTAATGTCAAAATAAAAAAATATATTATGCTAAATTGATCCCTAGCATAAATCCTCAGATGTCGGGAGCTTGGTTATAATTCTGCCATGGTTACGTGATCATCGTCGTTCACATAACCATCATTGCACGCATGAGTCGATGCTGATGATGGCCTCTAGCCTTGGCTATACCACATCAAAACAATCGCAACATTGTATGATTACAGTACCTCAAAGCGCATGCCTTCGTTCTCACTCATCCTCACACTGGCACTCCTACCTCTCATGTCTGTCGACGGTTCCTGCGCGTCGCTGATGAGCCGTGGTGTTTTTTGTGCGTTCGCCGAGTAGCCAGCCGCCTGCCGTGGATCTTTGGCTTTGTGTGAGTGGCTTAGAGTTCCTGTAGCTCCCTCAATGCTTCTAGTCAGCGTTGTTGTCGTTCCACCGATCCATCAGCCGTCAGTCAGTCAGTCAGTCAGTCAGTCAGATGATGATGATGGGTAGTGATATGGCCAGAGACATGGCATGGGCACTGCCCGGAGAAGCATGGATCAGCAGCGAAGCCCTGAGATGCCCTTTGGACCCCCAGCAGCCCTGCCTGTGTGGGCACGAAACCCCATGAGAGCCAATCGAGAGCTCACGGCGCACAGCCCACTGCCAGCCCAGCCAGGGAATAACAACACTATAGACTTGGATATCTCTCTCTCTCTCGCTCTCGCTCTCTCTCGCTCTTGCTCTCTCTCTCGCTCTCTCGCTCTCTGTCTCTCTCTCTCTCTCTCTCTCTCTCTCTCTCTCTCTCTCTCTCTCTCTCTCTCTCTCTCTCTCTCCTATCTCTCTTCCTTCCTCCCTTTGCTTCTATCTTGGTCTCTTGTGCTCTCTCTCTCTCTCTCTCTCTCTCTCTCTCTGTTTCTCCCTCTCTCGTGTGACTGCTCACCCTCTCAGCTCTTTTATTTTCATCAGCTGACTCGTGTTGTCTCATTCTGTCTATACAGTATCAGTCGTATTTATTTTCTCTCTCTCTCTCTCTCCCACCCCCCATGCTCTCTTTGATATTGTGTCATGTTGCAGTGGACAGCTGTGGCTCTTAAATCATGGCACACTTATGCACACACATTGACAGAACAAGACATTCACGTTATTTCCTATTAATCTGGCAAAATTTTATCTGGATCATGATTTCCACTACGCACGCATAATAGGCTGCACGCACGCACGCATGCACGGACACTCACTCAAAGACGCGCACAGAGTTGCAGAATGTTTGCTGCCGTGGCATGCTCAGATGACATTATGCATGAGCCATGGGCACATGGGGGTAGGCAGAACACGCCCCCAGCAGGGCAAAGCACCATGCACTATTGCACATGTGCAAACACACACATGCACTCTCGCACGCAGTGTGCACATTGGATTTGCTCGCATGTAAGTGGATTGAGTGAGGAGTGGGTAGCTCAGAAGAGAGGCTTTTTTTTTTTACAATAAACCGAGGAAGAGATTAATGATGGAGCCATTTCATAAATGATGAAGATGATTATTATGGCTGACCTCCTCCTCCTGCACACCCCTCATCCCCTCCATCCTCTGACAGCTATAGGCCACACACAAGTGTTCTCATGCAACGTTATGATAATGTAAGCCATTTTACATAACCAGTGTATAATTAGAAGATGTATTTTCAGTGGATGCATTCATGAGGGCAACTCAGCCTCGGGTAACCGACGTACGTGCACACTGGAGATTCATCTCTCAGTAATGTGTGCAGACACGCATACCTGACAACATTATTAGCACCAATACGCTACAACACAAGAGGAGCAGCTTCTGGTAACATAAGAACAAGAACTGCACCAAGATTTTTTTAATATATATTTTTATACTGTAGGTTAGTAGTACTCTGTCTGTAATGCTTTGTCCCAAAACATCGGATCAACAATCCATAACAAAATTCCCTTAACAAAATATATCAAGAGATATCTTGACAAGTGACAGCTTATGGTATCCGTGTATTTATTTAATTTGACTAGTCTGTTCAATTTGATTGTATAATGTTAATTTGTCTTTTTGTAATTATTTGTTGTTTGTTTATGTAAATATAATATAAATGTGTAGGCTATTTGAGTGCTTTGTTCAGGACCCCAGGAAGACTAGAGGCTTATTCACACATCTCTAATGGGGAATCTTCATTTAACATGAACATAAACAACGTCGGATTCGTAAAGAAATCCAGACGCTGCATGTGCTGCATGGTCCACTCAAAGCAATTGGAAATTACTACTATTAAGCAGATTAGCACCATGCTAATCATTATGCACATCCCCTGTGGAGGCACTTAACACATTTAATGTATGGAATATGCAGGGCTCTAATCTGAGCTGGTGTCAGTGTGTGAGTCACGTTTGAGTGTGACGTGTGGGTGTCTGTCTATATCCTGTCCTACTTTAACCAGGCACTAAAAACCCTTTGAGTCTGACGTGGGCATCTGTCTATATTCTAACCTACTTTACATCATGTACTTTATTAATTTTTTGATCCTCTGTTCTCTAGAACCTGCATCTCCCGTATATACTGTATATATGTAACCAGCCTATTCTGCCCTCCCTGGGTGAATTAGCAGGCTAGTTTGGCAGATAGCGAACAGTCTTTCCAATGAATGAGCACAAACGGATTGCAATATAGTCTTGTTTATTGACACTGGAGAAGTTATAAAACTGCAATAAGTAAGACAATACAGAAAAATATGCATTCTGTAATATTAATATGTCAAAACATATATAACATATTGCAATAGAAAATAAATAACATACAAATGCTGCCACCATATATAATGTAATGTACTTAAATGGCATGCAGTTGTAGCAAACATAAACATCAACATTTGCTTCATGTAGTGTAGTTTCAAAGCATTTGGATGGATAAACATCACCAAATAGATTGAGAGAATAATACTTTAAGAAAACCAACAGAAATATGCTTACAGTCAAGGCTTGTCAAAAGAACAGGATCTAGCATGTTCTCTCCTCTGCTGTCTTGCATACACTGAACACATACTACTATGGCAAGCTAGAAGGGTCGAAAAACATCACATGGTGCAAAACTAAACCTGTAAGAAAACCACCACTAGGTGGCAATAATACACACTTACAGTGGGCAGAACACGGCCAGCAACTCTATATCTGACCTCGGCTCAAACCCATAGATCTCCATATTTGGAGCTGACCTGTGCTGACATTTCATATCTTCCCCACCCATCCTGACTTTTCTGACATTCTATGTGTTGCTCTGACCTCATCAAACCCTGTACACTCAAGACACGCTCCATATATGGCCAGTACACAATTCATTCCATATGTTGATCTTAACCCCCATGCCAAAGCGCCAGCGCTCGCCCAGCAGAGTGCCGTCACCCAGGCAGATGCGTGCACACTTCTCGCCCTCACGGCATCTTACTGGTAATAATACAAATAAAAACCTTGGTCAGTTCATCCTAATATATTTTTTTATGAAATGGTAAACTGCCAATTCAGCATATGAATAAGTACTGGGAGCTGATGGTAGGTGTTTTAAATATTGGGAGCTGATGCTAGGTGTTTTAAATATTGGGAGCTGATGGTAGGTATTGTTGTAAGTTACTGGGAGCTGATGGTAGGTGTGGTTGTAAGTATTGGGAGCTGATGGTAGGTGTTGTAAGTACTGGGAGCTGATGGTAGGTGTTGTAAATATTGGGAGCTGATTGTAGGTGTTTTAAGTACTAGGAGCTGATGGTAGGTGTTGTAAGTACTGGGAGCTGATGGTACGTGTTAAGTATTAGGAGCTGATGGTAGACGTTTTAAGTATTAGGAGCTGATGGTAGGTGTTGTAAGTACTGGGGGCTGATGGTAGGTGTTGTAAGTACTGGTACCTGATGGTAGGTGTTGTAAGTACTGGTAGCTGATGGTAGGTGTTGTAAGTACTTGGAGCTGATGGTAGGTGTGGTGCTCCACCTCAGCAATCCATCTCCCAGGGGGTCTAGCTCTTTGAAAAGTACACCCTCATTCCCAGCCGATACAGATAATAGGTCACTCCGACCAACGTACTTTACTGACCTGCTTCCTTTCGTCAGTGCCGCCGCGAGGTATACGCACAGTGCAGTGGGCAGCACGCAGAGGGGCCATCAACATGTGCCAAGCCGATCCTCAAAATAAGAATTTTCTCTGCGGCTCTGCCACTTAATAACGAGTGCCCGTGCATGTGTCCTCGAGTCGCATGCGTGCCCATGTGGAGCTGCTCAGAGCTGAAGTGTCCCCTCCTCCCTGCCCGGTCTGGCAGCCAGTTTAAGTGTTATTTAGCACCGACATTAGGACAAATCATACGGCGAAAGTAGCCAATCTGCATGAAGAAACGCGCCGCAGCACAAAATGGTCAGCATAGGCCGTAGGGCATCCAAATGGTCAGCAGTGTTTCATACATAATACATCAAAGACCTAATAACACCTTGTTCTAGACGTTTGTACATTTAAATTATGTATTTACCCAGATGTCTTGGTTGTAAGTTTGACATGACAGTTTAGGGCGGCCTTTTTTGAGCCGAACTCTGAAGACTGCTAGCGTGTTTATTCACAGGCTCGTGTGTGTGTGTGTGTGTGTGTGTGTGTGTGTGTGTGTGTGTGTGCGTGTGTGCACGCGCGGTTGTGTTCCTCCCCTGACTGTCAGTTAGAATGTCCCATGTGTCCTCTGACATGCTGCTCTGCTGCGGAGCTACACCGGCGGGCAAACGCACCACCGCACTTGCAAATCACCACATCTCTCAACAGCTGTGTGAGTGAGAATGTTCACGTGTGTGTGTGTGTGTGTGTGTGTGTTTGTCCAGAAACAACTTTCATTGTCACTGGGCTGTGGACGAACACACAATCCTCTCTTGGCAACAACACGCACGTGCCTGATTTATTTATCTTATAGCCTTCTGATGATGTCAAGCACCGAAAATAGCCGATTACTTCTCGGCCTTAAGCCCATGACCTACCTAATTCCAACACACGTTGCTACTTTGGGATGGCTCAGGGTAGAAGACAGGACAGTGCCCTCAATACCCACATACCTAACTAACTACTGGTCACTCACTGGTTTCTATCTAAATTGGCCTGAAAAATGATCTATCAGGATAAGTGATAATCCTTCCTACTATAGAGTGTGCTGACCATATAAGGAGTTCCTCCCTGTCCCCATTTAACCCCTGGGGGTCAAAAAACAATATGTTTCGTTTTTGGCTAGGTGGCCCAGCCTTCATCCAATCAGGATAGAGAGGGGCCTTCCGCCAATCATGATCAAGCGGGGGCAGGCCTTGGTGTGTGTGCTGTTGGCCTGTCACGTGTCCCCCCACTGTAGTGCGTGCATTTCCATATTGTGTTACCGGGGAAGACCGGGGGGTTTTCCAAATCACCCAAATCACTGAATGCTCCTTTAAGCGAACTTGAGTCACAAGAGACACCACTGAGTGAGCTAAAGCGCACGAGTTGCTGTGTCGAACGTTGCTGCTTTTCCTTTTTCACCTTTGTACATATAGTGCCTTTTTGTGACTGTAGGTCGCGTTTACTATGAAAACCTGCATTTCCCATCAGTCAGTCAGTGAGTTGTCTGCTGTCACCCAGGCGGATGTGTGCACGCTTCTCTCCTTCAAGGCTTCTTACTGGTATATTGTTGATCACATGTATTTTTGCGCATTGAACACATAGGACCACAATGGAAAGAAGTCCCCTGCAGGATTTCCTGTTATCCTTTTAGCCTTAACGTCTGACTGTAAAATATTCAATCAATTAATCAATCAAAGCTTGGAATTCATCTACTTCCAGTTCGCAACTATAGCATAAATCAGGCTTTACTCATGATCGCCAATAGACACGTCAAAAACTGCATATATACATAATCAACATTGATCCACGTCCGCCTTTGTGAATGTAATGGAGCCCCAGAGAAACGGAGGCTTTAGACCAGGTTGTCATCATCTTCCCCGCTGTGCGCCCGCCCGCCCGCCTGTTTGCCTGCATGCCACTGCTCTGATAGGAGATGGGTACCATTGGTCGGATTTGGAACAGATTTCTTTACCCACTCGCTGCTCCTCGCCTTTCGGGAATCGTATAAGCCAGCTCACAGCATTATAAATACTGTATGTCCTCCAAGCTCTTAAACGTCACCCGGATAAGTTTACTGTTGGCTGAAGAATTCAGGGCTTTAGAAAGAGGGCATTAGCGAGATGATGATGATGAGGATGATGATGAGGATGATGAAGTGAGAGAGCGGGACAGAGAAAAGAGAAAGAGAGGATCAGCAGAAGTCAGCTCATTTCTTACCCTGCTCAGCCTGTCACTACGAACATGTCCCCTTCTGCAATCTGACACAGTCAGGAGACCTGTGCAGTGGTGGAAAAAGTACTCGGATGTTTTTATTAGTAAAGTAAGTGAAAGTATAAACACTACTACGATGTAGAAATACTTTGCAATTAAACGTCCGGAATTCAAAATGTTCTTGAGTAAAAGTACAAAAGTATTGGTATCAAAATGTACTTAACCCATTCTGACCTGAGATCAGATTCATACGAGGTTTCCACTGGACACACACTGGGTCTGATTAACCCATTCTGACCTGAGATCAGATTCTAAAAATGTCAGTCGCTCTTCGATTTTTCAAAAATAGCAGACCTACAAGCTCGTAGCGCGCCACTCGGTGGCGCGCTATGAGCTTGTAGATCTGCTATTTTTCAATAGCTAAAGCATAACGTGATGCTAAACACCAAAATGGGTTCCCGTACAGAATGGGTTAAAGTACCAAAAGTGGAAAGTAGTCATTATGCAGTGTCCCATTTCAAGTTTTCAAATGTATAAAAATCATTTGAAAATAGCAGATCTACAAGTTCACAATGCGTTGTATCGTGAACACATTGTGAGCTATTAGATTGCCTATTTTCAAATGGCCGAAATGTATACAGGGCTGAAGTGGTTAATGCATGTTTTGTAATAATAATCAAAATCTACAAATTAACTAGTAGCCTATCTAGTTTTTAAATAAATGTAGTGGATTAAAATTATTTGGATCCAAGATGTATTAGAATAATATAATTGGAAATACTCGTGTTGCTGCCGGGTTGAAAAGTTGTAACTCTGACATGTTCCTTTTTTATTGTGTTAAAAATAGCAATAGGGTATAGGTACCCTCATAAGAAAACATGCAGTACTCCTGGTCTCTAAACTACATCCCCCTGGCCAGACCGGGCGCCTGATGGATGGGGAAAGAAACTGGTCGCAATTACATGTTCCTTGCACGTGCTATGTCCAACCGGGGAAACTCCCTGTCAGGTGAAAAGAAGCAGCTTGTACTCCTCATGCATTGAAGGAAGCATGCGGTCAGTCCATTGTGTAGATCCCAGGATTACATTACTGTAGATAAGTGACACTGGCTGAAAAAATGGGTTACAAAATCGTGGGATTAAGAAATTGTGTCTGGGAGGCGTGAGGACGTTTTGAGCTCATAGAGCTGAAAAGTGTTTTACCCAACAGCAACGATAGAACACCACTAAGGCGGCAGTGGATCAGTGGTAGAGTGACCGCTACACTTTACCCAGTTCGAACCCAGGCTCCCACAGAGTTAGTGTCAAAGTTAAGTGTCCTTAAGCTATAGCCTGGCTAATAAGCCAGACTCAAATCTCACTGTCGTGTGGTATTTACGCCGGCAGGTTGATTCGGTGTGAATTGAATGCACTATATCTATGTAAAGTGCTTTGGATAAAAGCGCTATATAAATGCAACCATATAAATGCACCATTTCATGCATTCTGGGTTACAGATATGTAAGCATCCCATTTGATTCCAGCTATTAATCATTTAGCTGGGGACCCCCTAGGTTATATCTCCTTCAATTATTGTCCAATTTCATTGAATGATACATCATATGAAAGCTTACATTCTGTACTTTAATAATCTGTAATAATCTGTAATCTGTAAAAATCGAGTTGAGGCCCTTTTTGCTGGCCCCTGTCACATGTGTGTGCGTGACTGGACGTTCAAACTAAGCTCCGGGCTTTCATTGTCACAAACTCATTCAGTTGAAAACAATTGCGGGTGTCTTTTTATTATTATTGTTTGTTCGCCTGTCTGTCCCCCTCTCTGATTTTCTCCTCTGCTCACTGCCTTTGTATTTGAATAGATGTAGTTAGATACCATCAAGTTCTACTTTCCATTGGTTTAATATGTATTAAACCCAGACACACTTAACTGCCCTACACAGCCAACGTGCAGTAACTACGTTTTTGGACAAATCACCTTATTTGTGTATCCAAAAGGTCAAATTTTGGGGCATGAACAATGACCTCAAACACATCTTTAGAATTAGTGTAATATATACCAGACCAGTTGAAACACTTTTAATCCCGTTGTCGGCCAATGTCAGAACAGCTCAGTTCCATATGGAGATCTAAGGGTGACAGGGGGTGCAGTGTCTTGAGTTTACAGGGTTTGATGAGGTCAGATCAACATATGGAATGTCAGAACAGGTCGGCTCCATGGAGATCTATAATTATGGCTGCAGGGCAGTGTCTTGAGTGTACAGGGTTTGGTGAGGTTTGGCCGTATATGGAGGTCATATCAACACATGGAATTAATTCTGTATTGGCCATACATGGAGCATGTCACGAGACGGACGGATGGACGCATGGACTGACATGTTTTGCAGGTTTTCAAAGTAAACTGCGACCTACGGTCGCAATTATCAGAATACAGTGCTTTCACCTTTTAACAACAAATGTTTAATTTGTGCCACCCCCCCCCCCCCCAAAACGACGCCCTCTGTGTGCTTCTGTGTGTATGTAGGTCGTTGTTGTCATTCACTCTGCAGCGTCTTAAATTAGCCTAGCATGCTCCTGGGTTTCCCCAGTGGGTGCACACGACATGGTGGCCTGTTGAAAGGACCTGGCAACACCGCATGACAGGATAATCTGCAGCTGTTCCCCTGGGCTCTGGGCTCTGCATGCTAAAACCACTGACAGACAGGAGGGCTATACTCTGACTTTGTTTTACTTATAGGCTAAGTAAAAGTAGTGATGCCACAATGTAGAACTTATACTTATGTTACAAGTGTAAAAGTCTGGCTTTCAGAATTTTTTTGACTAACACTTGTCATAAACATATACTTGGCCAGGAAAACACGGGTACCCCACACATTAGAAGGACAATATCAGTCGCCAGAAACAAGGATGGGTGTTTTCAATGAATCTATCATGGTTCAAATGGAATTTGATGTTACAATGGGTTTGTATATGAAGGGGGCGGGGCAGCTAAAATGAATATCAAATATCTAAATATTGAATCAAGCAACTTAAAAAACTGTCGGGGTGTTCACATGAGCCTGAGTAGATGATACAATTACCAGAATTTTCTTTAAAAAAAATTATATATATATATATATATATCCCTTTAAATAAAACATAATATGAGTAGCCTACCTTTTCCAGTGCTGACAGTACATGACCTCGATACATAGCCAGCCAATCAATGCTGCCCACTTGACGAGCACATTAGAACAGGTGCTGACAGCTCTTAAATAGTCCACCCTATAAAGAAATACACTGCAGGTTCTGCTGATAGACATCCTGTCAATCATATGCACACACGCACGCACAGACATCTCTTATTGAACTGATAGGGACACACTTTGCTTTTGTGGGGAATCGGTCAATGATAATTTACACATCGTACGTAGAGTAAGTTCAAGTTCAAACAGATCATATATACATACTGTAATGCACGTTGTTAACCCTTTATATACCCTCTGGACTAGACCAGTGGTTCCAAACCCTCTTGGTGTTGTAAGCATTATGTTATACTTTAGCTATTGAAAATTGAAAAGCTATTTTTTAAAATGTGGCACACATCATGTTTTTAACTCAAATCTTTGGCTCTATTTGTTTCTATATTTTCAGATGGGGTTCCGCTGCTAATTACATGTAATTTTTGGGTTTGTTGACATAAAATAGTTTGAAAACCACTGACATAGAAACATAAGTTTGGCTTACATACATTCATACATTCATGAATCCACTTGCTGACCGGCTGTTAGTATTGGGCATTTTATTATAGGGTGGTTTGGAACCACTGGTCTCTAGAGGGTATATATAAAAGGAAACTGAATAGGGCAATGTCTGGAGTTGATAGAGCAAGCATTAACTTCTTCAAGACTGTCTTCCCAGAGCTCATCTGAAATTTGATTCCCAACTCATTTTCCCATGCCAACTTAACTGCTGATGTAGTAGTAGGTATAGGTTTACAGCTTGTCATCAAATTAATTTCACAAATGAATTAACTCAGTTAACGCAGTTATTTTGACAGCCCTAATATATTATGCATCCATGCAGAGGAATATGGTCCCATTTAGGACATCCCTTTCTTCTGCAGGGACCTGTTACAGCTGTTACAACCAAATGAGTTTCACATGATGAGAGGATGAGCTATCTGAGGCAACGACCAAAACCTAGTGATGCAGTGACTGTTATTGACCATACTGTAACTTAAGTGTCGTGTGTGTGTGTGTGTGTGTGTGTGTGTGTGTGTGTGTGTGTGTGTGTGTGTGTGTGTGTGTGTGTGTGTGTGTGTGTGTGTGTGTGTGTGTGTGCGCACGCGCAGGTAAAATGCCAGCAGATAGACTGACAGGTGTTGTGCACAATGTGTTTTCTAATCATTTAGGTGAAAAATTGCATGCTAAAGATAGCCATGCACACCTCTATTGTCTCACAACCACTCTTAACCCAAGGCTTAACCATAATATGGTTATGAACCGAGGTCAGGGGTCACCACCATGCCATCTTGTAGTGGACATTTCATCAAGATATATTTTTGCCACAGACATACAAAATAAGTGGTCAATATTACCTAAATCCATAAGCAGAAAATGGCCAAAGCAGCAAATGTAGGATTTTAACCAACAATTATACCGTAGGCTAGTCGTTGTGAGGACCACATGGTCAACTTTATGATGACTTTCTTACATTATTTGATATTTTGGCCAATGTTTGACAAGTTTTTATAGTAGGCCTATAGTTCTTTTCTTTAGGTATTAGGACAAAGAGTCTGTGTGGATGTGATGATTAAAGTTGTTTAACTGACACAAGTTAATTCAAGGAGTTTTGTATGGTGTTACCATTTTATCAGTGATTCAAGTGACTGCAGGGTTCATAGTCTACCTCATCCTGTGGTTTCATTAACATTAACAATAACTAATATTTTACATACTGACCTCTGCTAACCATCAAACAACTATATAATGTCATGAAGAGATTCATCCAACCTGATAATTACATTTTAGGAAATTGTGTAAAAAGTACAGTACAGTTACAAGTGTAAAAGTTAGCAAATTTGTTGCTGTCGGGAGGAAATTGAACACCTATTGAACACCATTTACGTCTGTGCTTTGGACAAAACCTCTTAACTCCATTGGACCCTCAAACTGTCTGCTAAAGCAGCAAATTAACTCCACCATGTCTTCCCCTCTCATGGAACTAATTGACAATATATAAAGTCACAACACCAACTTTGATGAGGCAGTATTGCCTTCATTTTCCTGAAGAAAATTATTTTTTTGGAGTTAAGTGGTTTCTTCCTGACAGCTGACTGAGCTGGGATTTACAGTATAAATATAATAGTGTACATTCTATGGTAAAGTATCTCAATTCCTCAACATGATTACTACTGAGATAATTCAATTTCTACATGAATCCCTTATATTTTAATTACCTTTAAAATAATCCCTATATTATTGTTGGCATTAGTACTATTACTGATATTATTAATACTATTGCAAAGTGATAGCAGACAATAGAAACCAAATAGTATCTGTAACTTTGGTAATTATTAATTATTGACAATAGGCAGTATAATGTATCAATAACATGACATCATCTTCATGTCTAACATGGTTTCAGAGTCACACTGACCTTCCATGGTAACATCTTCAGAGGGAGAGTCTGATAATTGCTAATGTATGGAAAGAGTGTGTCAGTGAAGGTGTGTGTGGTGTGGATGTGTGTGTTGGTATCAGGATCAGAGAAGGACAGAGTTCCTTTGTTCCAGTCCAGCTGGACTCTGATCTTCTTGGGGTTCTGCTTCACTGAGAGATCAGTGTCTGACTCTGAGGAGGAGAATGCTTTGTATTTACCTTTATTGAACCATATGGCCCAACATTGACCCCCTACATGTATCTTTCCTTTCCTCTGGAAGGACTTTGCTAACACACCCAGTTCCCAGGTTGTATTGTCTCCAACCTCAACATCCCAGCTGTGAGTCCCAGAGTTAAAGCCCTCAGAACCAACAACACGGCCCCACCAGTCAAACCTCTCTGGATTGTCAGGAAGCTGCTGTTTCTTTCCCCATCTCACGCTGGTCAGATCATCAGACAGGATGAGGTTTGGAAAGGCAGTGTTGGGATCCAGAATGACAGGATTGTAGGAGACAATGTCCTTCATCTTGTCCCAGACTCTGAAGGCCAGGTTTCCCAGGTGTTTGGCCTCGTCTATCAGTGCTCCTGAGACCGGCTGTGGGTCCTGCAGTGCAGTGAGCTGGACTCTTTCCACTGTGGTCTGCAGGAATGAGACGTGTTCGGCTCTCAGCTCCTCCTCGATGGCTCTGATTGTGTCTGAAATGGTTGATATGTCTCTGTTCAGACCCTCGATCTTCTCCTTCATCAACTGACTCTTCTGCTGCTCTTCCTCCCTCAGTTCGGTGATCCTGGCCTCTTCTTCATCATGTAGAAACTGATGCATCTTCTTAAACTGTTCCTTCATCTGCGTCTCGGTGTGCCGGGCCCGGACCTTAATGTGTTCTGCCGTTTGGTCGTAGTTTGTTTTAACTTCATTAAAAACCTTCAGTTTCTCCTGTAAAGGCTTCAATGATATCTGGACTTTCTCCTGTACGAAGGCCTCACACATGTTCTTCAGAGCCAGGTTAAGAGGTGGATCAATTGAATGTCTCTTCTTACAAATGGGACATTCCTTTTTTTCTGTCTTTCTCCACTTTTCCTGCAGACAGGCTTTACAGAAGCTGTGGCTACACGCCAGTATAACAGGTTCTTTAAAGATGACGCAACACACAGGACAGGAATAATACTCTTCTGGGTGAGATGCGTTGGAAGCCATTTTGTGTCAGAGTTTAGCTACAAAGACAGGAAATGCAGTCAGGGGTGGTAACACTCCTTCTTTTAGAATTATTCTAATCAAGTTTACTTTGACTGTGAAAGTGGTTGTTGTTAAAGTCCATTCAGCTGACAGAGTCAGCAGGTAGTTCCAGTGTTCTGGGTCAGTGTTCAGCAGGTAGTTCCAGTGTTCTGGGTCAGTGTTCAGCAGGTAGTTCCAGTGGTCTGGGTCAGTGTTCAGCAGGTAGTTCCAGTGGTCTGGGTCAGTGTTCAGCAGGTAGTTCCAGTGGTCTGGGTCAGTGTTCAGGTAGTTCCAGTGGTCTGGGTCAGTGTTCAGGTAGTTCTAGTGGTCTGGGTCAGTATTCAGGTAGTTCCAGTGTTCTGGGTCAGTGTTCAGCAGGTGTTTCCAGTGGTCTGGGTCAGTATTCAGGTAGTTCCAGTGTTCTGGGTCAGTGTTCAGCAGGTGTTTCCAGTGGTCTGGGTCAGTATTCAGGTAGTTCCAGTGGTGTGGGTCAGTATTTCCTCCTCTAGCTGTGGATGGACAGTCTGTTCTCTCTCAGTGGAAGTTGTGTTTGATCTGGCGTATCAGATCAGACTGGCAAGAGGTGGAGCTTTGACACACTATAGACAAAGTTCACTATCTCTCTGTCACACATTCAGGTGCGCACACGCGTGTGCGCGCGCACACACACACACACACACACACACACACACACACACACACACACACACGCATGCACGCGCACGCACACACACACACACACACACACACACACACACACACACACACACACACACACTTCTGGGCTTGTCACACAACTAAACAAACTAGTTTATAAAAGGTTCTAGGATTCAGGTGGCCCTATGCCCTTTGCAGGTCAGGTCCGGCATGTCTGGCATTTACTAGAAGGGCCAGGCAGGGTGGGGCCCTTGACATCTCACGCACGTGCAGGATACCGTGATACAAGCGCAAGACCAACACAGGACGCTGGACGCATCTCTCTCTACACAAGGCGAATTGTTTGTGATAGTACGATAGCCTACCTGCGTTAAATCTTGATTTTCGTTAAATAACTCTCTCTCTGTATGGAGACATTGGAGAGAGAGAGTGTGTGCACACACACACACACACAAGGACATTTTGACATTCCGCTTTAAAAAATGTTGCCACTACTGTTGGAGCAACTAAACAGGTTAATCTCGATGTTCTGGGCATCTTTGTAATGTTAGTGTTAGTAAAAAGCAGGTAAAAGAGTAACGTTTGAGGCAGACTAACATCAGTCACTCTACCGTTCACTGTAGTAGAAGAGGTGCGCCTGGTGAGCGTTTAGACCCCGCAGCTATGTCGAGTCCGCATACAGGAAATACGTAAGCTCCGACCATGAGACCCGTTTCTGAATTTGTCTATTGCCAACAGTTACAATCCAATCAACCAACTGCAATCAATGGCAAACCACTTCACCTGTGGGCATGCAGTGGTCCACAGGTGTATTGCATAATGCAATTTGCAACTTGCATTCAACTATTCTGTTGTGTCTTTAGTGAGATCCTAATTGTATTGCATATTCAAATAATAACTAGTTTTTGGATAAGGGTTGGGCCGGGTTGGGCAACTTTCAGAGGGCCACAAAGCATATAGTAAAAATAGCTGATAGCTGCGACGCGTTTTGAGCTGTAGATCTGCAATTTTTGCATTTTTTCCTGAATTATTTTTTTGCTATTTCTGAATTGGAATCCTGATTTTTATTTAATTTCAAATACATTTACATGTTCTCATGTTAACTTTATGAACTTAAATGCAAATACATTGGACATGTGGCCCCCTTAGTGGTTGTGGCCCCATGAAGCGACCGCTTATATTGCTTATGCCTAGAACCCTGCAGACAGTCCTGCTCATCAGGGGCGCTCAGGGTTCCTTATATTCTGTAAAGTGGTTTTCAAAGTTGTTGTGACCAAACAGCCCAATGAGCAAACTACTCTACTCTAAGGCCAGCTACATTCCAAATTTCAGTACATTGGGCTGGTCACTGACTCCATGACTAAGACTTGGGAACTTTACTGGACGCATCTTGTAGATGCCAGCCAGTAAAGCTCCTCCACTTAGGCTGCAACAGTCATGTAGGCCTATTGGACGCAGAAAATTATACAAAGCTGGAATCCTTTGCACCTCGATATATAGAAGTTGTATGATCAGGACCAAAAAAAAGTCTTCTCCTTGAGGACTCTAAAGGGCGGAGCGCATGGTGTGACGGAGCGCATGGTGTGTGTGTGTGTGTGTGTGTGTGTGTGTGTGTGTGTGTGTGGGTGTGTGTGGGTGTGTGTGTGTTGTTGCTGCCCCCTGGTGATCGCTGATCGGGTAGCCTAATCAGCAGATTGGCTACTTGGTATGTCTGTAAACCTCGTCCTTCCAGTCGCTTTGCGCACACTGGTTTGTTTTGGAAAACCGCAAAAAGCAAAATGGATATAGCCTACGCCCAGCCTCGGCTGTCAGCACTCAGCAGCACCAGTGCCAGCACGGTTCACAGTTCACACCACTGTAGCAACACTGACACATTCCGCAGAGTGGCTGCTGTCTCTGTGCCGTCTGTGAAGAGCCATGAGCCGGGAGGGGAAAACACTGACTCTAGACTTGAGAAAAAGACCCATATCGGCCCAAATATCCCAAAACGATGCCCGGGGAACTTTAATTAAAAGCTAGATGCAGTGGCTATAATTGGGTCAAGGGTGTTGCTTTCGTGAGCAATGGTGTACAAGATTGGTAATACATTGGTCAAAGTAACTCATTTTTAGACCATCTGGGGGCAATAAATAAATCTCCCCACGCAAACACGGTCACCTTGACCTTTCATAGTCATAGTAGTACGGTATATGAGTTCAGACATGCTAGTGTTAAGTAGCATGTGACATGTCAAACTAGGGTTTTTCTACTAGTACTTAACACTAGCATGTCTGAACTCATATACTACTATGACTATGAAAGGTCAAGATGACCGTGTTTTTCATGCGATTTGATTGGCCACTCTCTAACTGTTGTTTTAGAGGTTATATGTTATATGCGGTTTGCAGAAATAACAATGTCTGTTTATTTCTCCCGAAAAAGTTTGGGAGCAAACGAATTCCCTCAAAACACTGTTTTTAGATACAGAAAGCAAACGAATTCCATCAAAACAGATACGGGAGGCAAACGAATTCCATCAAAACACTGTTTTTAGATACGGGAGGCAAACGAATTCCATCAAAACACTGTTTTTAGATACGGGAGGCAAACGAATTCCATCAAAACACTGTTTTTAGATACGGGAGGCAAACGAATTCCATCAAAACACTGTTTTTAGATACGGGAGGCAAACGAATTCCATCAAAACACTGTTTTTAGATACGGGAGGCAAACGAATTCCCTCAAAACTCTGTTTTTAGATACGGGAGGCAAACGAATTCCATCAAAACACTGTTTTTAGATACGGGAGGCAAACGAATTCCCTCAAAACTCTGTTTTTAGATACGGGAGGCAAACGAATTCCATCAAAACACTGTTTTTAGATACGGGAGGCAAACGAATTCCATCAAAACACTGTTTTTAGATACGGGAGGCAAACGAATTCCATCAAAACACTGTTTTTAGATACGGGAGGCAAACGAATTCCATCAAAACACTGTTTTCAGATACGGGAGGCAAACGAATTCCATCAAAACACTGTTTTTAGATACGGGAGGCAAACGAATTCCCTCAAAACTCTGTTTTTAGATACGGGAGGCAAACGAATTCCATCAAAACACTGTTTTTAGATACGGGAGGCAAACGAATTCCATCAAAACACTGTTTTTAGATACGGGAGGCAAACGAATTCCATCAAAACACTGTTTTTAGATACGGGAGGCAAACGAATTCCATCAAAACACTGTTTTTAGATACGGGAGGCAAACGAATTCCATCAAAACACTGTTTTTAGATACGGGAGGCAAACGAATTCCATCAAAACACTGTTCTTAGATACGGGAGGCAAACGAATTCCATCAAAACACTGTTTTTAGATACGGGAGGCAAACAAATTCCATCAAAACACTGTTTTTAGATACGGGAGGCAAACGAATTCCATCAAAACACTGTTTTTAGATACGGGAGGCAAACGAATTCCATCAAAACACTGTTTTTAGATACGGGAGGCAAACGAATTCCATCAAAACACTGTTTTTAGATACGGGAGGCAAACGAATTCCCTCAAAACTCTGTTTTTAGATACGGGAGGCAAACGAATTCCATCAAAACACTGTTTTTAGATACGGGAGGCAAACGAATTCCCTCAAAACTCTGTTTTTAGATACGGGAGGCAAACGAATTCCATCAAAACACTGTTTTTAGATACGGGAGGCAAACGAATTCCATCAAAACACAGTTTTTAGATACGGGAGGCAAACGAATTCCATCAAAACACTGTTTTTAGATACGGGAGGCAAACGAATTCCATCAAAACACTGTTTTTAGATACGGGAGGCAAACGAATTCCATCAAAACACTGTTTTTAGATACGGGAGGCAAACTAATTCCATCAAAACACTGTTTTTAGATACGGGAGGCAAACGAATTCCCTCAAAACTCTGTTTTTAGATACGGGAGGCAAACGAATTCCATCAAAACACTGTTTTTAGATACGGGAGGCAAACGAATTCCATCAAAACACTGTTTTTAGATACGGGAGGCAAACGAATTCCATCAAAACACTGTTTTTAGATACGGGAGGCAAACGAATTCCATCAAAACACTGTTTTTAGATACGGGAGGCAAACGAATTCCATCAAAACACTGTTTTTAGATACGGGAGGCAAACGAATTCCCTCAAAACACTGTTTTTAGATACGGGAGGCAAACGAATTCCATCAAAACACTGTTTTTAGATACGGGAGGCAAACGAATTCCCTCAAAACTCTGTTTTTAGATACGGGAGGCAAACGAATTCCATCAAAACACTGTTTTTAGATACGGGAGGCAAACGAATTCCATCAAAACACTGTTTTTAGATACGGGAGGCAAACGAATTCCCTCAAAACACTGTTTTTAGATACGGGAGGCAAACGAATTCCCTCAAAACACTGTTTTTAGATACGGAGGCAAACGAATTCCATCAAAACACTGTTTTTAGATACGGGAGGCAAACGAATTCCATCAAAACACTGTTTTTAGATACGGGAGGCAAACGAATTCCATCAAAACACTGTTTTTAGATTCGGGAGGCAAACGAATTCCATCAAAACACTGTTTTTAGATATGGGAGGCAAACGAATTCCCTCAAAACTCTGTTTTTAGATACGGGAGGCAAACGAATTCCATCAAAACACTGTTTTTAGATACGGGAGGCAAACGAATTCCATCAAAACACTGTTTTTAGATACGGGAGGCAAACGAATTCCATCAAAACACTGTTTTTAGATACGGGAGGCAAACGACTTCCATCAAAACACTGTTTTTAGATACGGGAGGCAAACGAATTCCATCAAAACACTGTTTTTAGATACGGGAGGCAAACGACTTCCATCAAAACACTGTTTTTAGATACGGGAGGCAAACGAATTCCCTCAAAACTCTGTTTTTAGATACGGGAGGCAAACTAATTCCATCAAAACACTGTTTTTATAATAATTTAACATTTAACATTTAACATTTATAATGTATAATTATAAACATGGGATGCATAGCAAGTGTTACCGCATAAGTTCCGACATACTAACAGTCCGACACCCTACCCCAAACCCAAACGCATGTCGGACCAACGCATGTCGTTGTCGGCAGCAACGGGTGATTTGCACATGTCAGACACCCCATATTGAGCCCTTTATTTTCAGTAGGTCTATCCCCTCATATTCACCAGCTTTTGGTGTGTGTGCACCTACACAAACATTAAATTCGCATTGACAATGAATGGACAATTTTACGTCATAGTGTCTGAGTAAATACTGTAGATAGTGTCCATTTTACGGCATGATGTACGATGATAAGAGCACCCCTCACTTCACACGTGTGTGATTTTATTTTAATGATGAGTAATATGTGTAATTATTGTTTTGTTATGTTAACATAACAAAGTCACAGGGCAAAGTTATTATTCCTTTAAGGTGTTGCTATGACAATCTAAACAAGCTGTTCATATGTGGGTCAATAGACCAGACCTCAGAGACAAATCCATGGAAAAATGTTGATGTTCAGATTAATTTGCACTATGGAATAATTTCACTGACGGGTTTCCTGTGTATTTATAGCTGGCCACAGTCTGTGCACATTTCCCATAGTGTCTGGAGTGGGTATTTTGAGGACAAAACACTCGTTTTATAGTGAGATTAGATTACTCTAATGAGTTGTTCATAACCTTTTCAGGCTGTGATCCCCCAAACATAATCATATTTGAACTGGGGATCCCCTAAGAATCATAATTGAACTGGGGAACCTCCCCCCCCCACACACACACACACACACACACACACACACACACACACACACACACACAGACACAGTTGAGTACACAGTAATGGTGTTCTTTAAAAAAGAAAAAGGTATTAAATAGCTGTATATCAATTAGTTCCCTGTCCATCCGGGCTATGGGGCAGGCTGCAACCACAACTATACAGATCCCATAGTTTGCTAGGAGTTTGCTTCAGCTGTGTCACTATGTTCATGTGCAGATCAGCTGCGGTCAACCCGCTGAGAGAACGCACGGTGTACAGATAGAATATACTGTAGTAGGATTGCTTTCTTCTCGGTCAGATGTGTATCTGGCTAATTGTGTTTGACATTGTGTTCGAGCTTGTTTTAATTGGAAGAATAATATGGTGGCTGGTGTAATATTGTCTTACATATTGTTTCTTCTTCCACCTGGCTCCCATAGGCTGTTTAACAATATCTCCCCATTGCAGTTGGAACTGCAGACTCACATCCATTTTATTAATTTTTTAATTATTATTCATATTTTTCGTAATCGGAAAACTCGCCTCTGGTGGGCATTTATATAAAAAATTGCCACGGACATACAAAATGAGTGTACAATATTATGACCAGAAACGCATCAAACTAAATTGCTGTTAAATGTCAGTGTGAATGTCACTGTAAAGTGCTTTCGATCAAATATAAATGCAACATTTCCCCCTTCACCATATGGACTTCACTCTGTATAAGTGAAAGCTCTGAAATCTGTGGTTGAATGGTGGGGACATCCCCCCTCCTCCTGCTTAGGGGGTTCTGAGGAGAACGTGTGTGTGTGTGTGTGTGTGTGTGTGTGTGTGTGTGTGTGTGTGTGTGTGTGTGTGTGTGTGTGTGTGTGTGTGTGTGTGTGTGTGTGTGTGTGTGCGTGTGCGCGTGATGAGAAGTGTGTGTGTGTGTGTGTGTGTGTGTGTGTGTGTGTGTGCGTGTGCGTGTGCGCGTGATGAGAAGAGAAGAGGGCCTGTGTCAAATTTGTCGGCCCCTGAAGAAATCTCTCTTATTCCATGCCAGGTTTTTTTGTCCAGGTCAGTGTCTGAGTACCTGCTGTGCTGCTGAGGGTGATTGAAGTGAGAACAGCTCTCTGTGTCTGTCAGGAGAACAACTAAGACCTGGGATGGATTTAATATAATATGAGCAGTGGTGGAAAAAGCACATTTGACGTTTGACTTAAAGTATTAGTTCAGATATTTGGACGTATGTAGGACATACTTGCCATTAATATATTGGTTGCAAAGGTATTCATTGATTGTTTGTCGTGTTGTAGTCGAGTCCACCTAAAGCGAGTACAAATCAAGACCGAGTGTGGGAGGGGGTCGAGTCCGAGTCGAGACCGAGACCAGATTTATTTTCTTCTTTTTTCTCATTTGAAAGGTACATAAAACATTGCGGGAGCAGGCAGGTGCATTGGCTGTGCTCCGTTACTTAACAAGATAGCTGTCTATAAGCGCCAGACAGCTCTCTTATAATGTTAATGTGAATGTGCTCCTCATAATATGGGTATAATACATTTATTGCATTGCATTATTGCATTACCGAGTCAAGTCCAAGTCAAATTAAGTGCGAGACCGAGACAAGACAGAGTTATGAAAATTTATTTGAGACGAGTCAAGGTACTACAAGTACTACAACTACGACTCGAGTGCTACAACAATACAGTGGTGAGTCCCGTGGTGGGAGTTCTGGTCTGGTTTTGGTGAATATTAAGTAGTTCCGGTCATTTGGCGGGGGTCTGGGGGCCAATAAATTATTCCACAAAACTTTAGTGTCATTTGTATTGTTGACCAGTAACACCACGCACCCGGAACCCACGCTGAGAAACGAAGTGGCACGCAACTAGATATATATCCCACCATTCTGTAAACTTTTTTTCATCCTGAGCACTTTTCACCCTCGGCCAACCTGGGGGGGGTGGGGGGACGGGGGGGGGGACGGAGCTCATGCTTCCTTCAATGCATGAGGAGTGAGCAGGCCGCACAATAGTGGGCTTGCAATTCAGACATATGGGGCACATCACAACGATTCTCCAGTGTTTCAGAGGGGAGTGAGTTCAACATGTTCAGTCGGGACGTTGTTTTGGAGATGGGATATGTTTGTTTGGCTCTGTTGTGGCTGCTCAGAGATGCCCCCTCCCTGCGGTTTTGTCATCTTCGTCTTGGCCTTAAGGCTGACACTGCCGCCATGTGTGATCACACCACCCGCACACTTCCACAGCGAAGAGCACACGCAAGCGCATGCACACACGCACACACATGGGGACAAGTAGGCTAGTCTACTTGTGAGGACAACAGCATTTTAAGGTGCCAAATGTATGAATGCCGTACTTTTTTGTTGTTGCCATCTTTTAACCCTAAACTTAATGTGGAAAAGGTGTGAGCTACAGCCCTAACCACACCAAAGGGTCAAGACTGTTTTAGCGTTGTCCCTGCGGTGTGTTATGTCTTGTTGCACGTTGACCCACATTTAGCCACGTTGAGCCACGTTGACCCTAGTGATTCAATGGCCCAAACCACACCAAAGGGTCAAGACGGTTTTAGTGTTAACTCCTTGCAACCATTTGGACCCAAGGAGTTGCATGGTGACCCTTTGGTGTGATTAGGGCTTACAGGCTCACAATCATCGCAGCACAATACGTTGTGAGCTTGTAGATCTGCCACATGTATTGCACTGTATTGTATTGTTTTCTTTGACCTGTGAAGCACTTTGGTACGATGAGAGTCGTTTTTAAATGTGCTATACAAATAAAATTGATTTGATTTGATTTGATTTGATTTGATATGTTGTGTGCAACACCGACACACAACTAAATACAATCTCTTTAATGCCTAATCCAAACCTGAAACTTTTACTAATTGTAAGCCCAACTACCCGTTTTCACCATAAAACAATAAGCATTACTTATTGTGAGAACTAGGACAATAGTCTTTACAATGTCTGTTTAAAAAATGTGACTATATCTAATGCAAACACACACACACGTGCGTGCCAGTTGTTTGGTTTCAGCGGTTTGTGCTGTGTCTCTTGCAGCTGTGGGGATCCAGATGAAACTGGAGTTCTTTCAGAAGAAGTTCTGGACGGCCAGCCGACAGGTATGTGCACACACACCAAACGCCCACATGATGCATACACATGTCTGCAAAAAAAGAAATAAAAAAGAATACGAGCAATTCTGAGCGGTTTGATGAATGAAATCTGATTCATGTTCAGCAATGGGAAAAGTATTGACATGTTTTACTTAAGGAAAAGTATCAATGCTGTTAAAGTTCGGAATTCAAAATATACTTGGTTAAAAGTACAAAAGTATTGGCATCACATTGTACTTAAAACCTGGAACGTATCTGTGTCACCTTAGCTTTTAACCACTTTAACCATTATTTTAAACTTTAGCTGATATACAAGCTTGTAGCGCGGAAACAAGTGCCATGCTACAAGCTTGTGGATCTGCTATTTTTGAAAAATTGTGAAAATGTGTGCAAATCTTTGATTATATATTCTTTCACAGCGAACATTTTAACTCAAATCTTTGCTTCTGGGAGGTCTCTGGAACAACATATTTTCAGATGGGGCTCGGCGGCTAAATACATATCATTTTTGGGGTCCTTGACATGGAGAACCACTGACATAGAAACATATTTCAGCGGTTTTTCAGAAAACTGTCAGGATTTTGAAGACATTTGTAGAAATATGTAGGATTACGCAAAATATCCCATTTAAAAAGTTTTTAAATGTGTAAAAATCTTTATAAAATAGCAGATCTACAATGTAACTGTTAACTCTTCTACTGAGAGTAGAATAAAAAGTAGGCCTACAGAACATTTTAAATACTCCAGTAAAGTAAATCAACATAAACAAAATTGCAATTAAGTGCAGTACAGAGCTTGTACATGTAGGCTACATAGTTACTTTAGATTATACTGTTCATGTTGAAATGTGTGCCAGGCCACTGCATGCACATTTGAAACTGTAAATCAGATTAATGGCACATTAGTTATTATCATTATCATTATTATTATCATTATCGTTATCATTATAATTATCATTATCATTATCAATATTATTATTATTATTATTAAGTGTAATTATAGCACCCCCATCAGGCCAATTGTGGTCATTGTTATTGTAACATAATTTCGGTCGTCATGTCTATACTACTAAGGTCGTCATGGTCGTCATGTCTATACGACTAAGGTCGTCATGGTCGTCATGTCTATACGACTAAGGTCGTCATGGTCGTCATGTCTATACGACTAAGTCATGGTCGTCATGTCTATACGACTAAGTCATGGTCGTCATGTCTATACGACTAAGGTCGTCATGGTCGTCATGTCTATACGACTAAGTCTAAATCCGGCTTTGCTTTTGTCTTGCAGTGTGCAGCTCTGGATGGGAAGTGCTCTATAAGCTGTGATGATAAGGTCACTTTCTTTTGCTTCCTCCAACAAGCCTCTCTTTTCCACTTCTACTTAACTCTTTTCCTTTTCCACGTCTTCTCCTTCTCTTCTTACTAGTTAACTCTTCCACTTCTACACCTTCTCTTCTGACTTACAGTGAAGTGTTATTCATAGTCTGCATTTTCGGTGGTGAGGTGACCACCGAACTACAACATGACGTCACGAGCCGCGGTGAAGAGCAAACCACCGCCACCCTTCTCTCTGTTTTTACTCACCACCGCTCAACGTTATTTCAGCTCCGGTGGTCACCTCACCACCGGAGCGGTGGTGAGAAGACTATGAATGAGCCTTCTCTTCTGACTCAACTCTTCCACTTCTACACCTTCTCTTCTACTTATTCTTCTTCTCTTCTCACTTAACTCTTTTCCATTTCTACTCGTTCTATTCTGACAGACCAAGCTAGTGCAACCTATTATACTTGTTATACCTTTGAATGCGGGAGCTATACCTCTGTCTCATTAGTTGTTGCTATATACAAAGTATAAATGTAGCTACAGTAGCAACATCGTTATTATGTTTTTTTTTTTCTTTTTCAATTTAAAGAATTTGAAGGTTTTCAGAAACCGTAGGTTAGGTTTTAGAAGGCGTTTTTAGAATTGGCCTCAGGTCTAAAAATGGCTTAACTCTTTTTTTCCACCTCTCCTTGCCCAACAGCACATCAACTGCTACCTCATTGACAACAACGGCTTTGTTCTGGTGGCAGAGGATGACACTCTGGTGAGACACACACGTTCAATTCACTTGGTGTTAGTATAGTGCCCAATCACGTTGTCTCCAGCACACACACATTGACACAGTCAGAGCCCCGACGTTCTGTCCGGCCACCTACTATAGGTACCATTGTTGATGGTCACATGTTGTTGATGACACTTGAAGGAAATGATTAGCAATTTTTTAGGTTAGCCTACGTGAAGGCTGACGTGAAATGAAAATATTTATTGTATTGTCTATTGTATTTCTCATTATAAAACAAAATAATAATGTTGCCATGATCTGCTGCATTGATGTGAATGTGATATATTTATGCACAATGAAATGTGTTTTTATTTCAGTTTTGACAACTTGTACGAATATACACATCTGTTCCTTTAATGCCTATTTGACCGACCCCTTCTATAACCAGTCTCCCTGCCTTTTCACCACGCAGCAAGAAATCTTCGGTGCTAATTCTGCTCCGGGGCAATTTTTCGTAGCGTGTGAAAATGTCATTATCAGATCAGAGCGCTCTCAAAGCGACATGGTGCTGGCCCAAGCAGATCTTCCCTGTGCTTATGGCTGTCACTAGACATGCTGTCACTCTGGCTTTGCCTCCTCATCCCACAAAGCCCACGCCGCTGGCACTGTCCTCTCTTGCCCTTCTCTCTCTCTCTCTCTCTCTCTCTCTCTCTCTCTCTCTCTCTCTCTCTCTCTCTCTCTCTCGGGCACACATCTGTTTTTCTCTTCATGTGTCCTTCACTTTTCTGCCTCTTCCAGTTCCCACTCTCTCTCTCTCTCTCTCTCTCTCCCCAATGTCTTTGTGTCTCTTTTATGTCCGTCCCTCCCCTTAGGGTAGTAGGCTCTTTGGGTAAATGAGCCCAAATGGAAGTTGAGGCATATGTTTTGTCTTTGTCTTATCTCAGATACTGTGTGTGTGTGTGTGTGTGTGTGTGTGTGTGTGTGTGTGTGTGTGTGTGTGTGTGTGTGTGTGTGTGTGTGCGTGTGCGTGTCAGACAGGAAAGTTCTTTGGAGAGGCAGAGGGAGCGGTGATGAACAAACTGCTGCACATGGGCTCCTTCAAGAGGTGAGTGTTCTCCCCGTGTCCCCTATTGTAGGTACCTTCAAACCGTGTCCCCTATTGTAGGTACCTTCAAACCGTGTCCCCTATTGTAGGTACCTTCAAACCGTGTCCCCTATTGTAGGTACCTTCAAACCGTGTCCCCTATTGTAGGTACCTTCAAAACGTGTCCCCTATTCCTATTGTAGGTACCTTCAAACCGTGTCCCCTATTGTAGGTACCTTTAAAAAAAAAAAGCAGTAACCCCGGTCTCTAAAACTGCCTCCCCCTGGTAAGCCGGGGTGCCTAATGGAGGAGCAAGGAACTAGGAATAACGTGTTCCTTCCACACGCAACATTCTACCGGGAAAACTCCCCCCCGTCAGGTGATAAGAAGCGGCCTGCTCACTCCTCATGCATCGTAGGAAGCTCAGTTCGGGGCTCTCCCCAGGTTGGCAGAGGGAGGGTAGCGCCCAGGATTACAGTTTAGGTAATTGGCACCGGGTGAAAAAAAAAGTGTTACAAAATTACAGTATTTAATAAAAATGTATTAAATGTAGGGGAGGCAGTTACTCATGTGTAGAGTGGCCCGTAACGCAGCCAGATGGGAACCGCACGTTTCCCAGTTCAGATTAAACGCTATATAATAATAAATGCACCATTTGTACCATAACAATTCAATTAAATTAGGTGAGAGATAGCAGGTGTGTGTGTGCGTGCGCGCACGTGTGCATTTTATGTTTGTATTACTATACTTGAGGGTGGAATGTCCTCACAAGTACAGTGGAATTTGAGATTATAGACTTTTTGAGGACAAATGTTCCAAAAAGAGTCTTAAAGGTTGTATTGGCTTACAATTTGGAAAAGACTCCAGGGTCAGGATTAGACATTGAGTGCTTACTGTGGTTCAGGGATTAGGAGTTATGTCTAATTACTTAGTTGCACGCCGATCTGAGTTTGTAGATCTGCTAATTTTGGGCAAAAAAGTAAACAATATATATATATTATATATATATATATATATAGATAAAATCACGGTCCTAAAATGTTGATGTCCTCACATGTATAGTAATACAAACGTGTGTGTGTGTGCGTGTGCGTGCGCAGTGTATCAAACAGACAGACGGGCCGCGGTATGAGCGCATGTCTCCCCTCGCGCTAACGGCTCTCAAAGTTAGCCAATCATTTTGAGCTATTCAACGTTGACCCCCGACCCCTGGGACTCAGCGGAGTTCTCCATTAGGGGATTACAGCAAATCTGTTCCTGAAACCCAGGAATTAGGAGCGCACACACACACACACACACACACACACGCTCTCTCACTCCTTGTAGCAGTACTTGGTCTTTTGGAAAATGCCAGGAGCAATGGGCGGTCACTTTTCATGATTAATTTGGGATTTCAACCCAGGAGGATATAATTTCCAGTATTACAGACTTTTCAGACAGACAGACACACGTAGAGACACACACACGCACGTCGTGTGCACACGCACATGGACACACAACACACACACACACACACTGGCTCGACATAGACATGCACTGCACATACTCCGGTTTCCTAAATATTCACAGTAAACTAATAGAGACGTACTAGCAATGACATGTTGACAGAACCCACAGGCTCATATCATTATGCACTTATACATTAGCATTTAAATACGGAATAGGATAGACATTATGGATATCGGCCTCCCGATAATATCGGACAATAAATGCATTAAAAGTATCGGTATGACGTGATGTGATTATGCATACCCATTTTCTATGCGGATTTAGGTGAAACCGTAATTTCTGGCTGCATCTGGCATTGTGCCCTTTTTGAGACAGATACAATACCAAATGATTCACCACTTGTGATGAGTGTACAGTTTGTACACAGTTGTGCAACTCTTTGAGTATATAGGGTCTCGAAAACGCTATCATTAATTTATGCTTAAAAAAACTAAAAAACTAAAAACAAGATAGCCATAGCCACATGATTGACAACAACGTCATCTGCTTTCCTACTATTTTGATTCGCCAAAGATTGCCGCTTTGGCAATTCCCATCCCAGAAACTGCTGCTTTAAGAAGGGCTTTCAGTCTGAATAATGAAGTGAATGAAATGACGATCTGTCGTGAGCTCTGTCGCCGGCCATTTCCGCTATTTGTCGTTTACGACAATGGGTTAATCTGGATTAAATCACTCTTGGGGAGGGGGGGTGGTGAGAACCAGTGGTGTAAAGTAACTAAGTAATATTTTTTTTATATATTTTCTAAATTTCTATTTGAGTATTTACAATTTACAATACATTTACTTCTCCACTACATCTTAGAGGCGAATAATGTACCTTTACTCCACTACATATTTGAAAACCTTTGTTACTACAGTTACTTTGTAGATTTTGACAATGTGTTGCATCGCGATATGCAATCGCATCGTGAGCTATTTTCAAAGGATTTTTACTCGCTCCCTCTCCTCAAGCGAGCAAAATGGCTACCATGTGAATAGTGTATGTGGCCCAATGTAATGACAGCAATCACAACATGTGTGTGTGGCTTCAGGGGAGGCTGGTAAGCAGATTTCTCTGCCTCGTTCTCTTGTCACATACAGCCGTGGAGAAATGATGGCTGACAAATCTCACAAGCAGACCACTCTGCCTCTCTATCATAGAGACGGAGCTCTAGGGCTGACAGCGCCATGCTTTATCGTCCCCCTCATAAAATCAGACATAAAAACAAGCGATCTGCCCTCTTTACGGAATGATGAATGTGCGCTGATGAGGGATATTTTATATGGAGTATGACATAGGATAACCCATTAAGGCCTTCATTAAGTCTTCTTAAATCCTAACAGTTTTTTTTTTAAACGTTAAGTTTCTATATCAGTGGTTCTTTCATGTCAAGGACCCCAAAAATGTTATGTAATTGCCCCCCCCCCCCCAAAGGAAAGATATTAGTTTAAAACTGAAGGAATATATTTTCAAAAGTAGCCGAAGTAGTAGATCTGCTTTTTCAAATAATGTTAAGTTAATGTGTTAGTTAAAGTGGTTAAAAGCTATAAGCTGAGTTAGGTGACACAGACGCGTCCCAGGTCTTAATGGGATAAATGAATAATAGGTTATCGTGTCACTGAAGTATTGAAATGATGAGTAATGGGGCTTAGGGAGGACTTAAGCGCTAATGAATACCGCATGATCAGTCTTAGCCGGGTGTCATCTGAAGAGAATTAATGTGCGCGAGGAAGGGCGCTGTTTTTTCTCCTGATTAAAAAATAATAGGAGGGTTTTTTGGAGTTCATTGCTTAACACTAGCATGACGGAGAGGTCATTTTGACCAATCTTTTTTAGATTTTGAAGTTGAATATCTTTGGACATGAACCTTTCTGAAGGTTCCCATTCTATGACCATCAACATCCATCATCAATCCTCATCATTCCATCATCATTCTCATGTCAGAATGCCACAGCTTTCGGATACTTCATACAGCGTTAGACGAGCCGCTTGATGAAGATTAATGTGGATAACTCACTCGTGCGAGCAATCCTTTCTTTTTTTATTTTTTTAAGTATTCCTAGTTTGTTTAGGATTGTTTTGTATGAAAAATAAAAACAAATGAAGTGATATCATGAAGTGACAGTATGTTACAGTATGAAGCGCTCAACACGTGCATGACATACAGTATACTCTCTTATGCGCACGCACGCGCGCGCACACACACACACACACACACACACACACACACATGCGTGCACACGCACGTGTGTGGATTATACGCTTGTGATGTAATCAACATTTTAGGACATCGATTTTATGAATGGTATTTAAAAAAAGACTGCCTAACAGGCGATCTACTGTACAAGCTCACAACTCATCACAAGGGACTCATCATCACTGTGACGCCTTGTGATCTTGTAAATCAGTTGTCGTTTTGGGGTGCAACACCGGCACGCATCAGACCCTGTTCCAACAACAATACTTCTTGCGAGGACCAGTACAATTATTGTTCTCACAATGTTTGTTTGTGTTTGGTGTTTGTTTGTTTGTTCATTCATTCACGCACGCACGCACGCATGCACACGCACACACACACACACACACACACACACACACACGCAGTGTGCTGCTAACAGCATTATGTGGCTTGGCTTAGTGCTAATTGGTTCCTGGCGCTGTGTGAGAGCTGTATGTTATACTGGTACTGTGGCTGAGGCTTGAACCAGGGCCCACAGGCTGCATGGCCTCACTGGACCCAGGCCGGGCCCAGCCAGGGCCCACGAGCTGGAACCGGGCCCAGCCACGACCCACGGGCTGGAACCGGGTCCAGCCAGGGCCCACGAGCTGGAACCGGGTCCAGCCAGGACCCAAGAGCTGGAACCGGGCCCAGCCAGGACCCAAGAGCTGGAACCGGGCCCAGCCAGGGCCCACGGGCTGCTTGGCCTTACATCACACAGAAACCTCCTATATCCAGATTCTAACCTTTTGTGTGTGTGTGTTTTCCTAAATTAACGCCCTTCTTGATCACTATAGCTTCACACAAAAGCATCAGCAGTATAGCAGATCCATGCGTTTTGAGCTTGTAGTTATGCTGCTTTTAATGCGTTTGATGTTTAATCCTGAAACTCAAGCGACAAAATCTCATTAGAATACATGTTCTTACATACATCGTCCACCCCTCCTATATTCACTCGCAGTGTCTCTATTTGAGCGGTGTTTCGCTGCCCCAAACTATATTTACCATTGGTTACGGCTATGTTGCAACCCAATAACTGACACTCCATGCATATCTGGACAGTTTTTCGCCACAATAACGCTCGCTCCTTGCCTGTGCACATGAGGTGTTACGCCTCATTTATACTTAGTTGCGCATGGACATGTCGGACATGGAAAATAGCCGATCTACTTAATGTGGCCCTAGCTGTTCCGTCACAGTGTGGCACTTTGTGGGCTTGTAGATCTGACATGTTCCACTTAAATAAACAGCATTTGTAACGACATCGGTAAATCACCTTCCTAAAATGTAAAAAACTTGTAAAGTCCTCACAAGTATGGTAAACACAACGTGTGTGTGTGTGCGTGCATGAGAGCGCGCACATCTACGTATGCTCAACACCCCTCGATGACCTCACACTGCAGACAGACCTAGACCTCACACCTTCAGGGTGAGCTAAGAACTAAAGCTCCCCAATATCCCCCGAATATCCCCCAAATCCTCCCCACACACACACACACACACACACACACACACACACACAACGTGCGCACGCCTTCCTACATCTACACTAAGGAACCTCTCAGAGGAAAGAGGGCCCGGGAAGCCCTGGGCTTTGAGTTTCTTTCCAGTATTGCTATATACATACCCGCAGGTAACAGGCTGAACTGTAGCGGAGGTGAGAGCTCTCTCATTCCACCTCCCACGCTCATAAACCGCCCCGCAGGCGCGGCGCGGCGCGGTAGAGAGAGTGTCTGGGGAACAGGTGAGAGGATGGTTGAAGACGGTTGGGGGGGAAATGGGGAGGAGAGCGTGGCTGGCCCCCAGACTGGACTCTGTTTGGGTCGGTCACGCACCATGCAAGCACGATAACTAGAATGAGAACTATAGAAAGTCAACGCATTGTTACCCCAAGCCGGGTGACGGCTCGGGTGAGAATGCGTCAGATGTTTGACTTTGTCGGGAGTACCCGACAAAGTTACGCTTTGCAATGTTCGGCACAACTCGCTCGCCTTACGACTCGCTCCCCTGGCGGCTCACTTGGAGGTGTCTGTCCACTTCAGACTCACTTGGAGGTGACTGTCCACTTCAGACTCACTTGGAGGTGACTGTCCACTTCAGACTCACTTGGAGGTGTCTGTCCACTTCAGACTCACTTGGAGGTGTCTGTCCACTTCAGACTCCGTCCCACCTCTGTCATTTTAACAGTTTTTAGCGTAGTCGTCACCAGTGTTGGAAAGTAACATTTTGAGTAATACTATTACTAATATGTTATTATTTTCCAACTGTAACTGTAGTGAGTTGCACTTTATTTTTCAGGGTTTTAAAGAAAATATGTATCTCTCTCTCTCTCACTCTCTCTCTCTCTGTGTGTCTCTCTCCCCCTCTATCCAGGGTGACTCTGTTTGACTACCAGGCTATCTGTTCGATCTACACAGAGAGTAGTGACAGCGGACACACACTGTTGGATGTAAGTACACCACGCGTCGCGTGGGAAGCTTCAGTACCGCGCATCCCGTGGGACGCTTCCGTACTAGCTGTGTTGTAGTCGAGACCACCTACTAAAGCGAGACCAAGACCTAGTAGCCTGGCAGCCGACAGGCTTCTTTTGTTTAAAGTAGAAAATTTGGTATATAGTCTTTTTTTATTGGCCTAAAATATTGTCTATATACATACATTCATGAATCCACTTGCTGACCGGCTGTTAGTATTGGGCTTTTTTCCCCCATTATCATCCTATGGCAGGCACAATTGTCAAACTTTTGTGACAAAGTAGGGGGTTTTCATTCATGATTCTGAATCCATTCCAAGCATTAGTTTTGCACACAATACACTCCTTGGGCTAAAAACGGCCATAGACGTCATGACAAATGTGATGAGGTCAGCACATTTTGGGCAAGTGGCTATGGCTGTTTTTAGCCCAAGGAGTGTATTTTGTGCAAAAGTAATGCTTGGAATGGATTCAGAATCACGAAAACCCCCTAGTTTGACATGTTACATGCCCGAGACAATTGGTCCGACACCAAGACAAATTAATGTGGTCTTGGTCTTGGTCTCGAGACGAGACAATGTCTCGAACAGTCGAACTACAACACTATTCAGTACCGCGCGTCCCGATGCTTCAGGCCTCCTCAGCTTCTACATGCAATGTCACTGTTATCGCCACCCTATTTGACACGTGATCCTTGAGAGTATTTCACATCATTGACGGTCGGTTGGTTTTAGGTTTTACATGTCGTTATCCGTGCCTAACCATGTTCTCCCCCCTCCCCCCCTGACCACATGTGTCCCCCTACTCTTTGACCATGTCGTCGTCCCCCCCCCCACTCTCTCCAGCCGTATTTTGCCGCCTTCGCAGCTATCAAGTGGATCATGACCGAGCTTGTCATGTAAGGCGTGTGTGTGTGTTTGTGTGTGTATATTGTGTGTATGCATGCCATGCATGCTTGGCTGCATGCACACCATTTTACATGGGCTATACATGGGTATAGGGTCGCCAACGGTCCCTTGAAATAAGTAATCGTCTCGTCAATTGGAAACCAATGTTTCCCTTATTGAACTAATATGGGACATGCACTTTGTTCCTTATTTGTGTGTATATGTGGTTTTCAAACTTTTTCAGGTGAAGGACCCCCACAATTACATGGCCACAAACCCCCAGCTCAAAACATTTTGTTCATTATATTCAACGATTTGCACACATTTTTCAAAAATAGCTGATCTACAAGCTCACAGCGCAGCACAAAGTGACGTGCTATGAGCTTCTAGATCTGCTATTTTTTTATAGTCAAAGGATGCTTTAACCCAGTTTTACCGATTAACTTTGTACCTGGACTGCATTTTTCTGTCTACACCCCCCTCTCGTTGCCAAAAGTAGCTGACCTACAAGCTCACAGCAACGCGTCATGAGCTTATAGATCTTCTGTTTTTGGCTCAAAAGCCACAATATGGATGCTGGTGTTCAAGTGGTTCATTACAGACATCCCACCTCTGCTGGAAATTAGCGTCTATATGAACATATGCCATATTCAGGTTCAAATATGTGGATTTATAGGACCTACGTATGTCATATATAGCTCACATATATCCATATACATATGTGCCAACCCATATCATCTTACATCATCGCAATATCATAACTTAACATCATATGCCGAATTGCTCAGTGACAGACAAAACAAACATTAAACTCTGTTCATTGTTAATGGCATTTTTAATGTTTGTCTAGTTAATTTCTATACATCCCTGAAATAAAGATTTCCAGGGTGGGATGTTTGTTATTATGGTTGATATGCAAAAACTCTACAGATCTGCAGTTTGAGAACTGTCCTGTCATTGTCACAACTCAATATTGTCAGAGAGGGTGGCATTTGCCAATATTCCCTGAACACATATTCTGCTGGACACTTTTCAGTAGCAAAGCAGTAGAATTAGCATTAGGCTAATCAGTGAATAAAACCTGCAGGGAAAACATGCATTTTCATGAAACCTTCAGGAAAGCGTGAAGAGTTGGAATGGCACATCTGTAAGTTGGCAACGCCCTGTAGCTACATGTGGCATGCGTCTTCTGCGTCCGTGTGTGCGTGGCTCTAGTCAGTGCGTGCGTGTATACGTAACTCTCGTGTTTGTTTATGAATGCCCGCTCGAGTACGGTGACAAGATGATCAGTGTTCATAAGTGGTAATGGCATCCCGATGTTTCCTGTAATCTTGGAAGCATTCCTAAGATGCCCTGTTGTGGCTTTTTTTTCAGCTGGCCTTTTTTCCCCTGGGTGGTCCTCCGTATAGGTTGCCACACCGCATGCTTGGGGGGGGATTTCATGTTCGTGTCTGTGCCTTTACAATTCTATGCATGTCAGAGTGAGTTTTTTGGTTTTTGGTTCATGGGTCCATATGTTTCCGTCAAGTGTTTCGTCAATGTGGCGTTTTTGTATTTATTTTTTGCCGAGTCGTCACATTTTTTGACGCGCGTTCTCCTCTGTGCGCTCTCAGATTTCTGCTGGAGTTCAACTTGTACAGTTGGTGGTACTCCAACGACCTCACGGCCAAAGGTAAGGAATCCTCTCGGGTTCCGGTCATCTGTGTTTGCCTTCACGCATGCACGCACGCATGCACGAACACACGCACACACAACGCACACACTCACGCGCACACCCGTAGACCTTTCAGACAGCGATGCCCACCCACATAGTGAAATCATCAGTCTTAATTTATCCATCTGCCATCTCTAACTCAGAGTGTGTACACATGTAACCATATGTGTACACATGTAACCATTGGTGGGAAAATACTCATGTTTTACTTAAGTAAAAGTATCAATACTACAATACAAAAGTATTCGTAGCAACATTTAGGTCTACTAAAGTACCAAACGTAAAAGTACTCATTGTGAACAATATTATTATTGTATTGTATCCTTTGGATAAAAAGTTAAAAGTATCAGGGACAGAACAAGGCTCCATGAAATAATCAAAAAATTTGAAGTTACAATTGGGTTTATAGGAAGTGGGCGGGGCAGCTAAAATGAATATCAAATATCAAAAATCTGAACTGTCTGGGGTGTTCACATAAGCAAACAAACGATAAAATGACCAAAAGTTATTTTGAAAGTGAAATAAACCTTTAAGTAGGCCTACAGTATTTATGTAAATGTACTTAGTTACTTTAGTTTACACCACTGAAAACACATCCATCAAATGCAGAGAGACAATGTGGTGCCTCAGTAAACCACCATCACAGGTAAACCAAGAAAGAACCTGTAGCATCAGACTAAACTATATACAATTTACAATGTAGGCAGACGCTCTCATCCAGAGCCATTTAATCCGAGGTAATAAATACGTCAAGGTAATACATCAGATGCTTAGAGATAGTGATCTAGGATCATAAACCAAGAGCCTATCATCAGGCTATAGTTTACATATTCTTCATTTCCACTTTGAAATTGCACTATAAATAAAGTGTGGGGTCGTCAAAAAAAAATCCCCCGGTAAAATGGGGACATGGCATGAAAGAGTTTGAGAACCCCTGCTCAAAACAGTACAATATATCAAAGAAATATATTATCTGTTCATTGTTTGACTGTCTATACTTTCAAAATAATAATCTGCACTTTGAAACTACATAATACAAGTATAAACAACGAACCTCGTATCTGTTTAAAATAACATGCTGCTAATCTAATTTACATTTTTAACAGAAAAAAAGTCACACAAGCCTACCATTTTTCTGTGACGACAACTAAACAAAAAAATAAAATAAAATAAGACTACCGGTAAATAATTATATTGACAATTTCATCAACAAATAGACTAAAATGTCCAGTGGAGGAGAGATCCAGTAGAAGACAAGTCATATTTTGTTTGGTTGCGCTCGGGTGTTGCGACTATGAAAATAGCAGATCTGCGGTGTGTTGAGAGCTTGTAGACTGGCGATTTTTAGCATGTAACCAATATTGCTAAAGCAGCCATTACGACACTATCGAGGCCCACCAAAATATTGATACATTTTACTGAAAAAAAAGAAAATCAGTTGACTAAAATTGAGTGGAATTCTATGCAAAGACTACGACTGAAAAACTACACACAAATGTGCTGTCAACATCAACAGTGTACACCAGTAGTTTTCAACCAGTGGTCCTTGAGGCTCCAGGTGGTCCCCAGATAATTGATGGAGAGTTGGTAACCAAATGGCCCTTATAGATTTTTTACTCTTGGGAGCGTAAAATGGAACCAAATGGACCCGTATACCCGGGTCCATTTGGTTTCATTTTACACTCTCAAGAGTGACATTATTGTTAAACATCTGCATTATTAACTTACAAGAAGTCTACACAATTTGAGAATGTAGAAGAATTGTTATTTTGATAAAAGTTTGCCAAAAGCATGGAATTGTAGACAAAATCTTATCCAACGACAACAAAATATTCTTTAGTTTTGGGTCTGAGAGGCTACATCTCATCAAATGGCGGTCTGTAGGCTCAAAGGCCCAATAAATAATGGGCCTTTAAATGAAACTGGTTGAAAACCACTGCTGCACACCCATACAGACGGGTCAGGGTGACCTTCTGTCCACCTCTCTCTCTCTCCTCTCCTCGGCCTCTCTCTGTCTGAGTCAGAGTGACCTTCTGTCCACCTCTCTCTCTCTCCTCTCTCTCCTCTCTCTCCTCTCCTCGGCCTCTCTGTCTGAGTCAGTGTGACCGCTGTGGAAAAACAGAACGAAAAATGAACAATCCAAAACCTAACACCAAAAATGGCACAACATGAGATTACCTCAGACGGCCTCGGCGCTCCAGACGTGTGCGTGTTAAGTACTGCGTGTGTGTGTGTGTGTGTGTGTGTGTGTGTGTGTGTGTGTGTGTGTGTGTGTGCGTTTGTGCGTGCGTGTGCGTGCATGTGTGCGCACACGTGTGCGCGCAAGCGTCATATTGGTGGCAAAGCAATATCAGTTTTGTAATGACAGAAAAGGGCTTCTCCTGTCCTGCTTCTTTCTCTCTCTCTCTCTCTCTCTCTCTCTCTCTCTCTCTCTGCGTGTGTGTGTGTGTGTGTGTGCGTGCGTGCGTGCACACCATAAAAATAATACTCCATAGTAGAGTGTTGGTTTTCTGTTGGTGTGTCAGTCAGTCTGGAGCTCAGCCTCGCTAAGCTAGAATGTGGCATTATGATACGGTGCTAATTCTGGTACAAAACCAATATGAACAGAGAGAGAGAGAGGTGGGGGGGGACCACAAAATGAATGAATCTGTAACACATAATACACTTCTTCAGTGGTGTAGGAAGTTTTTAAGTAAGAGTATCAATACTGCAATGTAGATACTCTGTCACAAGTAGTCCCATGCAGTATTCAAAATATACTTGAATGTACATTTTGTAAAGAAAAAAGTACAAAAGTATTGGCATCAAAATGTACTTGCTCAAAGTAAAAGTAGTCTGCTCAGCC